>NW_016957363.1:0-282 GCF_001483705.2 Eufriesea mexicana
AAGAAATCCTAACACAACCTTCCTATCCTAACCTAACGAAACATAATATATCTAAACCTAACGCGCCGATACCATTATTACTAGCCACCCCAGAGAGAAGAAGAACAAATTAGAGCACAGTGGATCGCAGAAATCCACAGCACTACGTGTATAGCACGAAAGACGTAGACAACCTGACCTAAGCCGACCCAACTTAACCTCACCAAACGTAGGACAGCTGCACATAGAGTTTCGCTACCACTGCTGCTGGTCTCCCCAAAGCCAAGCAGGATATAGTAGAGC
>NW_016957364.1:0-530 GCF_001483705.2 Eufriesea mexicana
AGAGCAATGTAGAGCGCAGGAATCTTCCTAATAGCAGTTTAGAGCACAGAAGTCAAACAAATCCTAACCGCGCATTCCCAACATAACCTAACGAACCGTAACCTTACTCAACATAACGTGCCGAGACCACTATTACTGCTAACACCAGCGCCAAGCAGAGCATATTATAGCACATGAGGGAGCAGATACCCACCGAATAGCGGTGTATAGCACAAAAGACAACGTATCCTACCCTAACCTAGCCAAACGTAACGTATCAAAACGAAACCTAGCTCCACCTAACATGACGTGACCACTATTGCTGGCCCCCACAAAGACAAGCAGAAAGTACTAGAGTACAGTAGTGGGCAGAAGCCCACTGCATTGCAGTGAATAGCACAAAAATGGAAGATACCCAAACGTAACATACTAACCTAACCTAATCGTAACTAACCTAAAGTGCAGATACCGCTATTACTGGCCACCCCGAGCCAGGCAGAGACACTAGAGCACATTCGAGCGCAGGAATCCACCGAATAGCAGTAAATGGC
>NW_016957365.1:0-256 GCF_001483705.2 Eufriesea mexicana
TTGCAGCGCAATAGAATCTGGGTGGAAAATTAAATTTTATTGATATTTGCGGCTTATATCGCGATGAGCAAGCCTCCACGCATAAATAAGGAGGAAAGATACTTTTGGCGAGCTATGGCCATTGTAGCGCAACAGAGTCTGGCTGGTAAATCTATTTTTATTGACATTTTCGCATAATAACGTGTTGAGCTAGCTTTCTTGCATAAGTAAGGAGGAAAGATTCTATTGGCGCGCTATAGCCATTGCAATGCTATGG
>NW_016957366.1:0-2551 GCF_001483705.2 Eufriesea mexicana
ACGGTGGATCTCAGAAATCATCCGCATGGCAGTGTATATCGCAAAAGTCAGAGCCACCATAAGATAACATAACATAACATAATCTTACCGAATGGAACATAGCCCAAACTAACGTGCCGCGCCCGCTGTTGCTGCCGCCGCAGAGCTGAGCAGAATATAATACAGCGCAGTCGATCGCGGGGATCCAGAGAATAGCACAGTACTTCACAAATTTCGAAGCTATACCAACTAAACCTATTGCAAGCTAACATAACATATCCTAACCTAGCATAACCTAACCTGACCTGGCCTGACCTGACCTGACCTGACATTAGCTGATCTGACCTGACCCGACCTGACATTGCCAGGCCTGACCTATGCTGACCTGACCTGGCCTGACATGACCTGACATGACCTGAACCGGCCTGACCCGAACTGCCCCGACCCGTCATGGCCAGACCTGACACGACATGACCTGACCTGAGAAGGCCAAACCTGACCAGACCTGCCCTGACCTGACATGAACTAACTGACCTGACCTGACCTGACATGACGTGGCCTAACCTGACCGGACCTGATCAGACCTGACCTAATCTGACCTGATCGGAACTGCCCGGACCCGTCATGACCAGACCTGACACGACCTGACCTGACCTGAGAAGGCCAGACCTGACCAGACCTGCCCTGACCTGGCATGAACTAACTGACCTGACCTGACCTGACATGACGTGGCCTAACCTGACCGGACCTGATCAGACCTGACCTAATCTGACCTTACCTAACCTAACCTAACCTAACCCAACCACGTGACCTGACCTGACCTGACCTATCCTGGCCTGACCTGACTTTACCTGAAATGACCTGACCTAACCTGACCAACCTGGAATGTCCTAGCCTTCCCTGACTTGACCTGACCTTACCTGGCTTGACCTGACCTGACTTCACCTGACGTGACCTGACCTAACGTGACTAACCTGGAATGTCCTAGCCTGCCCTGACTTGAACTGACCTTACCTGTCGGGACCTTACCTGTCCTGGCCTGGCCTGACCTGATCTGACCTGATCTGACCTAACCTAACCTAACCCGACCTGACCTGACCTGTCCTGATATGACCTGACCTGCCATGACCTTACCTGGCCTGGCCTGTCCTGACCTGACCCGACCTGACGTGAGCTGACCTGACCTGACCAGACGTGGCCTGACATTGGCTGGTCGTGCCTGGCCTGTCCTGACCTGACCAGACCTGACTTGAACTGACCTGACCTGACCAGACGTGGCCTGACCTTGGCTGGTCGTGCCTGACCTGTGCTGACCTGACCCGACAGGACTTGGCCTGACCTGGCCTGTCATTTCCTGGCCTGTCCTGACCTGCACCGACCTGACATGAACTAACTGACCTGACCTGACCTGGCATGACATGGCCTTGCCTGACCGGACCTGATGAGACCTGACCTAATCTGACTTAACCTAACCTAACCTAACCTAAGCTAACCGATCCTAACTTTGAAAACCTATCCTACTCAAACCTACCCAATATTTAGCAAACCTAACATAACCAAATCCAACCTACCCAAACCTTTCCTAACCTAACATAACGAAACCTAACCTAACATGACCTAACCAAACCTAGCTAACCTAGCTTAATCTAACCTAACATAACCAAACCCAACCAATCCTAACCTAACCTAATCAAACCTAACCTAAGGTCACCTGTCCTAACCTAACCTATCGCAAGCAAACCTAACCTAACCTAACCTGACATAATCTAACCTGACCACACCCGACCTGTCCTGACCTGACTTGACTTGACCTGACCTTACCTGGCCTGACATGGCCTGGCGTGAAGTGGCCTAACCTATCCTGGCCTGACCTGAACGAAGATCTCCTCTCCTGACCTGGCCTGACCTGACTTCTCCTGACCTGACCTGACCTAACCTGGCCCGACCCGGAAAGTCCTGACCTCGCCAGACATTTCCTGGCCTGGGCTGACCTGCACTGACCTGACATGAACTGACTGACCTGACATGACCTAACATAACCTAACCTAACTTAACCTAACCTAACCTAATATATCCCAACCAATCCTAACCTAACCTAACCTAACCTAACCAAACCTAACCTAACCTAATCAAACCTAACTAAAGCTCACTTACCCTAACCTAACCTATCGCAAGCAAACCTAACCTAACCTAACCTAACATAATCTAACCTTACCTGACCAGACCTGTCCTGACCTGACCTGACTTGACCTGACCTTAACTGGCCTTACATGCCCTGGCCTGATGTGACCTGACCTATCCTGGCCTGACCTGACAGAACCTGACCTCTCCTGACCTGACCTGACCTGACTTCACCTGACCTGACCTGACCGAACCTGACCCGACCTGGAATGTCCTGACCTGCCCTGTACTGACCTGTCCTGGCATGACGTGACCTAACCTGAACTGGACTGGCCAGACATGGCCTGGCCTGGCTTGTCCTGACCTGACCCGACCTGGCCGTGTCTGTCCTGACCTGACCTGACCTGACCAGACCTGACTTGGCCTGATATGACCAGACCTGACCTCACAT
>NW_016957367.1:0-300 GCF_001483705.2 Eufriesea mexicana
ACCACGACCACTACTGCTGGCCTCCGCAGAGCCAAGCAGGACACAATAGTGGAGAGTAGAGAGCAGAAATCCATAGAATCGCAGTGGACATCAGAAGAGTCAGAGCTACCCAATCCTAACCCGAACTAAGGAGACAGAACCAATCATAGCATGAATCAGCCTATCCTGCCGGGACTGCCATTGCTGCCATCCCCACAGCCAAGCAGGGGATGCTAGAGCACAGTAGGGCGCAGAAATCCACCGAATAGCAGTGTAAAGCGCAAAACATAAAGATATCATTCCCAAACGTAGCCTAACCCA
>NW_016957367.1:8368-10462 GCF_001483705.2 Eufriesea mexicana
AAGCAGAATATGCTAAAGAACATTAGAGCGCAGAAACACGCCGCATTGCATTGTATAGCACAAAAGTCAAAGATATTCAAGCCTTATCTTAACTAACCTAGGATAACAAAGCGTAGCATAACTAAACATAACGTACCGAGAACAGAACTGCCATCCTCCACAAAGCCAAGCAGAACATACTATAGCGCAGTGGAGCGCAGAAATCCACGGAATGGCTCTGTACAGCGCAAAAGTCAAAACTACCATATACTTACCTAACCAATCGTAATATGGCCAAACGTAGCCGAACTGAAGCTAGAGTGCCGAGAACAATAATGCTGCTCTCAGCAGAGCCAAGCAGAACATACTAGAGCACAGTGCAGCACAGAAATGCACCCAATAGCAGTGTACAGCACAGAAGTCAAATCCATCCTAACCTGGCCAAACCTAACGTAACGTAACCAAGCGTAACATATCTCAACCTATTTTTCCAGACGACCATTTCTGTCCTCCGCAAAGCAAAGCAGACAATGTTAGAGCGCCGCAGGGCGCAAAAGTCCACCTAATGGCAGCGTATATCGTAGTAGTAAAATCCATCCTATCCTTCCATAGGGAATGCTCACGTTGCCAAACGTAACGTGACCTAACCCAACGTGCAACGGCCACCATTGCTGGCCGCGCAAGGGCCAAGCAGAATATAGTATAGCAGAGTAGAACGCAGAAGTAAAACGAAAACCGTGTATAGCACGAAAGTCAAAACCTACCCAAACGGAACTTAACCTAAGCCCTCCTTGCCAAACCTAACTGTACTCAACCTATCGCGCATACACTGAGTTTGCTGGCCTCCCCAGGGACAAGCAGAAAATATTATAGAGCACAGTAAAGAGCTGAAACTCACCGAGTGGCAGTGTATGGCTCAAACGCCGAAGATTTACTGTCCTAAAGTAACAAATCGTGACATAACCAAACGTAACCTAACACTACCTAACACGCCGCGCCCACTATTCCTGGCCTCGCAGAGCCGAACAGTACATATTATACAAGAGTAGAGCGCAGCAATCAATAGAATCCCAATGTATAGCAGAAAAGTCAAAGCTATCCGAACCTAACCCAAAGTAATATAACCTAACCAAACGTAGCCCAACTCAATATAACGTAATGAGAACACCATTGCTGGCCTTCACAGAGCCGAGCAGAACGTATTAGAGGAGAGCAGGGCACAGAAATCCACGGATACGGAGTGTACGGCAGAGAAGTCAAAGCCGTCCAGACCAAACCCCGACAAGCGTGACCTAACCGAACGTAGCATAGCTCAACATAACGTGCCGCGACCGCCATTGCAGTCCTCCGCATAGCCAAGCAGAGCATATTAGAGCAATGTAGTGCGCATAAGTCCACCGAATATCAGTGTATAGCACAAACGTCAAAGCCATCCTAACCTAACCTAACCAAACGTAACACAACCAAGTGTAACTTAATTCACTTTAACGTGCCGAAAGCACTATTGCTGGCCACCCCAGTGCCATGCGGAGAAAATTAGAGAACAGTAAAGCGCGGAAATCCAATGAATGGCGATGTATGGCGTAAATGTCAAAACCATCCCTTCTCAGCCTGTCCAAACATAACGAAATTGAACGTACATGACTCAACCCAACGCGCCGAGACCGCATATGCTGGCGTCCCCAGAGCCAAGCAGGAAGTATTAGCGCACAGTATTTCGCAGAAATCCGCCGTATAGCAGTGTATAGCACGAAGGTCAAAGCTATTCTATCCTATCCTAACAAAACCTACCGAAATCAATCGTACCATAACTCATTCTAAGGCGCCGATACCACTATTGCTGGCCTCCACATGGACAAGCAGAAAGTACTATAGCACAGTAGTGCGCAGAAACCCACCGCATTGCAGTGAATAGCACAAGAGTCAGACACACCCAGACGTAACCTGACCTTACCAAACCTATTCGAACGTAGTGTAACAAGGTATGACGGGACGAGACCAATATTTCTGGCCACCCCACGGCCAAGCAGATCATATTAGAGCACATTAGATTGCAGAAGTCCACCGAACAGAAGCGAATAGCAATAGAAAGCAAAGTAGCCTATCCTAACTTAG
>NW_016957368.1:0-623 GCF_001483705.2 Eufriesea mexicana
GCAAGCATTGGTGGTCTCGGGCCGTTACGTTTACTTAGGCTACGTTCGGTTATGTTAGGTTTGACTTTGTTAGGATAGGATAGCTTCGAATATTGTGATATGCACTAAGATCCGCTGAAATCCTGCGCTCCACGTTGCTCTACTATTCTCTGCTCGTCACTCGGGAGTCTAGCCGCAGTGGTCTCGGCACGTTCGCTTGTGTCAGGTTACGCTTGGTTCTCTTACGTTTTGTTATGTTAGGATAGGGTGACTTCCACGTTTGAGCTATGCGGTGCTTTTATGCTTTTCGGAGGATTTCTGCGCTCTACATTGCTCTACCTCACTGTACTCGACTCTGGGGAGGCCAGCAATAGTGGTGGTCCACGATATGTTGTGTTAGATTACGTTTGGTATGGTTAGGGTCGGATAGGTTTGGTTAGGATGGCTTTAGCTTTTGCGATATACACTTCTATTAGGCTTTTTTGCGACATACTATGCTCTAATATGATACGCCTGGATACCGGGCGGCCAGTAATTGTGGCCTCGGGTCATTAGGTTTAGTGACTGTACGTGTGGCTAGGTTAGGCCTGGACACGTTTGGTTAGGTTATCTTCGACTTTTGTGCTATATACTGCTATATGGTG
>NW_016957369.1:0-266 GCF_001483705.2 Eufriesea mexicana
AATCGGTCCGATTTTTGCCGATTTTTCCGACTGCGCGATGGATACATCGGTGGTCCGATTTTGACAAACTTTTGGAATACGGATTTTTTTGCTTTTTTACCTTCTTTGTCCATCAGGCAACTGGTGTGCAAAAGATCTAAAATATCGGACAACGGGAAATGTGTTTTTTCAGCAACCCCATTGCTCCGATTTGCAAATCGCGCTTGCAGACTTTGAAAATTCGTACCGGGTCTATCCCTCGACTCTTTTAAACGTTTTATATATCA
>NW_016957370.1:0-905 GCF_001483705.2 Eufriesea mexicana
ACCTAGTAGCTGTATATGTTACAAAAGTCGAGGATATACTGACATAACCTGTCATAGCCTAACCTAACCGAACGTAGCCAACCTCAACGTAACGTGCCGCAGCCACTGTTGGTGGCATTCCCAGGGCTAAGCATAATATAGTAGAGCACAGAATAGCCCAGAAATGCTCCGAATGGCAGTGTATAGCACGCATGTCTAAGTTAACCGGACCGAGCTTATCATTCCCTAACCCAACCATACGTAAAATAACACAACCCGACGTGCCGCGACTACTATTTCCGGCCTCCGCGGACACAAGCAGGAAATATTACAACACATTAGAGAGCAGAAATCCGTGGACAGGAGTGTATAGCACAAAAGTGTAGACTATCCTCTCCTAACCTCCCAAACGTAACACAACTGAACGCTGCATGGCTCAACCTAACGTGCCGAGACCACTATTGCTGGCCACTCCAGAGCCAAGCAGAAAATATTAGAGCACACCAGAGCGCAGGCATTCACCGCATTGCCGTGTAAATAGTCCAAAAATCACACATACCCTGACCTAACATTGCTCAAACTGACCAATCCATACGTAGTGTACCCCAACATAACGTCACGAGACGAATATGGCTTCCCTCCCAGGGCCAAGTAGAGTGCACTAGAGCACATTTGAGGGAAGAAATCCACCGAATAGCAATGAATAGCACAAATTTCAATGTAGCCTATCCCAACCTGGCCAAACGCAAAGCATGCAACCGAAGCCAAACTCAGCCTAAAATGACCAGAGCACTATTGGTGAAATCCACGGAGACATGCAGAATGTACTATGGCACAGCAGGGCGCAGAAATCCACCGCATTGCAGTGAACAGCACAAAGGCGGTAGATATCCTAACCTAACATAACCTAAACTAACCTAACCGAA
>NW_016957371.1:0-601 GCF_001483705.2 Eufriesea mexicana
TCAGATCTATTCTCTCCTTACCTAACCAAACGTAACATAACCAATCGTAACCTGACTCAACCTAACGTGCCGAGACCAATATTTCCTCCTTCCCCAGAGCCAAGCAGAGCATACTAGAGCTCAGTAGAGCGCAGAAATCCACCGAATGGCAGTGACTGGCGCGAAGGTCTAGGATACTCTGCCCTAACACAACCAAACTTGTCATACGCGAATCTAAGACATCATAACCAAACTCAAACAGACATAACCAAACCAAACGTATCATTATGCAACCTAACGCGCCAGGGCCCATACTTCTGGCCGCCCCAAAACAAAGCTGTGCATACCTGATCATAGTTGTCCACAGAAATCCACCGAACAACAGTGTGTATCACAAAACTCAAATCTATCGCTGCCTAACATGACATAACGCAGCATATACAAACGTAACCTTGCTCAACATTGTGTGCCTGGGCAACTATTGCTGGCCTCTAGAAAGACAAGCGGAATGCACTAGAGCACAGTAGATAGCAGGAATCCGCCGGATACCAGTGCAATTTATGAATGTCAGAGATACCCTAACCAAACATAACCTAACTTAACCTAACCAAACGCAACCTAA
>NW_016957372.1:0-458 GCF_001483705.2 Eufriesea mexicana
TGACCTGAACTGAACTGACCTGACATTTCCAGAGGTGACCTGACCTGACGTGACCTGACCTGAGCAGACAAGACTGATCGGACCTGACCTGACCAGACCTGACCTGACCAGACCTGACCTGACCTGATATGACCTGACCTGAACTGACCTAACCAGACTTGACCTGACCTGATCTGAACTGTCGTGACCTGAACCGACCTGACCTGACCTGACCTGACCTGATCTGAACTGTCGTGACCTGAACTGACCTGGCCTGACCTGAACTGACCTGGACTGACATCATCTGATCTGACCTGACCTGATATGACCTGGGCTGACCTGACCTGACATGACTTGACGTGACATGACCAAACCAGACCTAACCTGACATGACCAGCCCCGACATTGCCTGGCTTGACCTGACCTGATGTGACCTGACATGACCTGACCTGATCTGACCTGACCTGACCTGACCTGAC
>NW_016957373.1:0-532 GCF_001483705.2 Eufriesea mexicana
GATGTTAGTCGAAAATGTCAATAAAATTGAACCTTTCAGTTAGATTCAATTGTAATGCAATGGCTATAGCAGCCCAATTGAATCTTTCCTCCTTATTTACGCAGAAAGGTTTGCTCGCCGCAATAATAGACAAAAATGTCAATAAAATTTACATTGCATTCAGACTCTATTGCAATGCAATGGCTATAGCAAACCAATAGGTTCTTGCCTCCTTACTTATGCAGATAAGCATGCTCACCACGATATTAGTCGAAAATGCCATTAGAATTGAACTTTTCAGTCAAATTCTACTGCAATGCAATTTCTATAGCAGACCAATAGAATCCTACCTCTTTATTGATGCAGAGGAATTTTGCTCACCACGATATTAGTCGAAAATGTCAATAGAATTGAACTTTTCCGGCAGATCCTGTGGACCGGCAGATCCTGTGGCAATGCAGTGGCTATAGCAAACTAATAGGATCTTTCATCCGTATTTATGCAGAAAAGCGTGATCACCACGATATTAATCGAAAATTTCAATAAAATTGAA
>NW_016957374.1:0-260 GCF_001483705.2 Eufriesea mexicana
AGTGGTCTGGGCTCGTTATGTTGTGTCAGGTCACGTTCGGTTAGGTTGGGTTACGCGAAGTTTTGAAAGGATAGCTTCAACTTTTGCGCTGCACATTGCGGTTAGGTGGATTTCTGCGTTCCACTGTGCCCTAGTATGACCTTCTTGGCTCTGTGGATGGTAGAAAACGCGGTCTCGGCATGTTAGGTTGAGCTATACTATGCTTGGATATGTTGTGTTCCCTTGGATTAGGTTAGGGTAGCATCGACTTTTCTGATATA
>NW_016957375.1:0-546 GCF_001483705.2 Eufriesea mexicana
TTCAATTTCATAGACATTTTCGACTCATATCATTTTGAGCAAACTTTTCTGCACAAACAAGGTGGGAAGATTCCATTGATTTGCTGTGAACATTGCATTGAATTAGAAACTGCCTGGAAAACCCAATCTCATTGACATTCTCGACTAATGTCGTTGTGAGCAAACTTTTCTGCTTAAATAATGGGGAAGGATTCTATTGGTTTGCTATAGCCATTGCCTTGCCATAGAATCTGGCTGGAAAGTACAATTTTATTGACATTTTCGACTGATATCTTGATGAGCAAACTTTTCTGCACAAAAAGGAGGACTGATTCCACTGGTATGCTATAGCGAGTGCATTACAATAGAATCTGACTGAAAGGTTCAATTCTGTTGACATTTTCGACTATTATCGTGGTGAGCTTGCTTTTCTGCGTAAATAAATAAGGAGGAAAGATTCTATTTGGTTGCTATAGCCAATGCATTGCAATTGAATCTGAAAGGCAAGTTCAAATCCATTGACATTTTCGACATATATTACGGGGAGCAGGTTTTTCTGCGTAAATA
>NW_016957376.1:0-2359 GCF_001483705.2 Eufriesea mexicana
CGAGACCACTATTGCTGTCCTTCCCACTGCCAAGCCGACCATATTAGCGCAACGCAGAGTGCATAAATCCGCCGAAAGTCAGTGCATAGCGCAGAAATCTAAGCTTTCCTCTAATAACCTAGCCAATTGTAGCATGCACAAACGTGAACTGACACAACCTAACGACCAGCGACCGCCCCTACTGGCCTCCCTAGAAACGAGCAGCGTATAGTAGAGCAGGGTAGAGGGCAGAGACCCACCGAATAACAGTCTATGCCAAGAAAGTCAGAGCCATCCATACCTAACCCTAGCAAACGTAGCCTAACTTAACCTAACGAGCCGAGGCCACTATTGCTGGTCTTCCCAGGGCCAAGCAGATTGCATTAGAGCAGAGTAGAGAGCAGAAGTCAACAGAAAATCTGTGTATAGCACAAAAGTCATGGATGCCCTAGAATAACCTGACCTATCATATCCTAACCAAGCGTAGACTTACTAAACCTAACGAGCCGAGTCAGAAACTGCAGGCTTCCACATCGTCAAGCAGATGGTGTTAGATGAGCGTGGAGCGGAGGTGTCTATATAATGGCAATGAATACCAGAAGAGTCAAAGGTATCCTAAGCTAACCCAGAACAACCTAGCCTGACGAAACGTAACATATATCAACCAAACCAAAAGTTAAAGTTATACTGACCAAACTTAGCCTGAACCAACCTCACCCTACGTAACATGACAAATCTTAACGAGCCGAGACCAATATTGCTGGCCTTTCCAGCGCCAAGCTGAAAATATTGGAGCACTGCAGGACGCAGAAATCCACCAAATTCCAGGTTATGGCTCGAAAGTCAAAAATACCTTCTCCTAACCTAACCAAACCTAACATAACCAAACGTATCCTAACTCATCCCAATGTGCCGCGAGCGCTATTGCAGGCCTCCACAGGGCCATGCAGATCACATTAGTGGAGAGTACAACGCAGAAATCCGTAGAATGTCAGCGTGAATCGGAAATGTCAAAGCTACCCAAGCTTAACCGGAGCCAGAAGAACATAAAGATGCATCGCCTTACTCAACCTGTCGTGCCAATACCGTTAAGGCTTCTCTCCCCAGAGCCAAGCAGTGCATACCAGAGTACAATTGAGCACAGAAGTCCACCGAATAGCAGCGTAAAGCACAAAGGATGAAGATATCCTAACCTAACGCAGCCTCACCCAACCTAAGACGACGTATCCTGACTCAATGTTACGTGCCTAGACAATTATTGCTGTCCTTCCCAGAGCCGAGCTGAAAATGTTGAAGCACTGCGGTGCGCAGAAATCCACCTAATAGGAGACTATAGCCTTAAAGGCATAAATACCCACTCCTAACCTAGAAAACCATAATTAAACCGAACGAATACTAACTTACACTGACGTACCGCGACCACCATCACTGGCCTGCCCAGGGCCTAGCAGGACATACCAGAGCACAGCAGAGTGCAGGAATCCACTGAATGGTAGTGTACAGCACAGAAGTTAAAGCTACCCAAATCAAACATAGCCTAACCCAACTTAACAGAACCTAACCTGATTCACTGCAACGTGACGAGGCCACTGTTGGTGGCCTTCCTAGAGCCAAGCTGAATGCATTAGAGCACTGTAGGGCGCACGAATCCACCTAATAGCAGACTACATCACTTAGGTCAAAGCTATCCTCCCCGAACCTAACCAATCGTAACAAAGCAGAATGTAACCTATCTCTACCTCGCGCGCCGCGACCGCTACTGCTGGCCACACCGGTGCCAAGCAGAACTAATTAGTGGTGAGTAGAACGCAGAAATCCATAGAATTGCAATCTATATTAGAAAAGTCAATGCTACCCAAACCTAACACAAACCAGCAGAACATATACAAACGTAGCTTAACCCAATCCAACGTGCTGAGACCGCTGTTGCTGCACACCGCAAAGCAGAGCAGGACATACTGAACCGCAGTAGAGCGTAGAAATCAACCGAATAGCAGTGCGCAGCACAAAAGTAAAAGCTGTTCTAGCCAAACCTTGACCAACCCGACAAAACCAAACGAACCCTGACTCAATATACCGTGTCAAGACGACAATTGCTGGCCTTCCCAGAGCCAAGGGGGACACATTATTGCAGGGTAGAACACAAAAATCAACAGAATCGCAGTGTACATCAGAAGATTTATAGTTATCCTCTCCAAACCTAACCAATCGTTCAATAACCGAACGTAAGCATCCTCTACCTAACGCGCCGCGGTCACTACTGTTGGCCTTCCGAGAGCCAAGCGGAGCATATATCAGAAAGGTCAAAGCAACTCGCACCTAACCCGAACAAGCGGAACATACCCAAACATGGCATAACACAATCCAACGTGCCGAGAAC
>NW_016957377.1:0-1144 GCF_001483705.2 Eufriesea mexicana
GTAATGTCAGATGTAAACATCTCTAGACAGAACCGTCCTGTATATTTATTACTATAGAACTACCTTGGTATTAACGTCCCCCAGTGTACATACTAACCCAGTCTCTACAGTACGGTCATGATGCCTGTACGAAGTACTGACTTGTCGGTTATCAATTTCCCGAGACATAACTGGTCTGTCTTTTGTCATTCCAGAATTGCAATAGAATACAGTCATCATTGAAATTGTTAATAAAACGTCTACAGTGCTGTATTGGTGTCTGCCAGAGCTACCCTATTGGGATTTGTGAATACCTCTAGCCATGGCTGATGTATGCATTAGTTATCCTAGACCCTCCGTTCAATGAAAGTCATCAGTGAACAAAGTTATTGAACGGCTTCAGTACTGTGATGGCGGCCGCATACGTCAAATTGTAGTATCTCCTGCTGTACCTCATCTCTCCTTTATACGACTGGAAATTCTATGCGATCTAAGTAATCGTGTTAACCTAGCGGCTACAGCGCTTTGTTAATGGATGTAGTAAGTACAGTCATTGGTAAATATCTGTAGCCACAAGCGTACTACTCATTGATTATTCTGTAATTGCTGTTAAATTTCAATTGTCAGTGAAGAATTTAGTCCAACGAATAAACTACTGTGATGATGACTTTAGTCAGTGCTGTTTCGTCTTCAGCACATATCTCGAGTGATAATGAATCTATCTTCTCTCATTATAGAATTCCTGTGAGATATAAATTATCATTGAACACACGCATACGACGGGTACAATGCTCTGTTCATGGGTATACTAAGTACCGTGCCGTCAATTCAAAATATCTATAGCCATATCCGTACTATTCAAGCATTATTCTAGAATTGTCGATAAACTTACACTATCAGCGAACAAATTTGCACAGCGGCTAATGTAATGTGATAATGGACGTACTGAGTACTCTTTCGTCCATTGCTAATGTCTCGAGAGGTAACGGGTCAGTCTACTGTCATTCCAGAATTGCAACTGCATTAAATCACCACTGAAACGTTTATTCCAGCAGCTACAGTGTTCTATCCGTGGTTGTACTGCAAACCGTTCTGACAATTGCAAATATCTCCAGCCATAACCGTACTATCCATTCAGTACTGCAGACTTGCTTTGCAATTTGCG
>NW_016957378.1:0-566 GCF_001483705.2 Eufriesea mexicana
GCTTCCTGGCATAAGTATGGAGGAAAGATCATTTTTGCGTGCTATAGCCGTTGCAATGCTGCGTAATCGGGCTGGAAACTTCAATTTTAGTGCCAGTTTCGAATAATATCGAGGAGAGCTAGCTTCCTGGCATAAGTATGAACGAAAGATCCTTTTGGCTTACTATAGCCAGAGCAATGCTGTAGAATGTGGCCGGAAAATTCAGTTTTATTGACCTTTTCTAGTAATATCGTGTTGAGTTAACTTTCTTGCATGAATATGGAGGCAAGGTTCCATTGGCGTGCTATAGGCATTGCAATGCTATAGCATCTGGATGGAAAATACAATTTTATAGACATTTTCGACTAATACCGTGGTGAGATAACATCCTTGCATACGTAAGGAGGAAAAGTCCTTTCGGTGTGCTATATCCACCGCAATGCAGAAGAATCTGTCTGGAAAATTTAATTTTATTGACATTTTTGACTAAACTAATATCGCGGTGAGCTAACTTTCTTGCAAATATAAGGAGGAAGGATACTATTGGCGTGCTATACCCGCAGAAATGCTGCAGAATCTGGCTGGAA
>NW_016957379.1:0-245 GCF_001483705.2 Eufriesea mexicana
GCAATGCATATAGCACGCCAACAGAATCTTTTCTCCTTACTTATGCAAGAAGGATAGCTCTCAGCGATATTAGTCGAAAATGTCAATAAAATTGTATTTGCCATATAGATTCTATACCATTGCGATGGCTATAGCACGCCAAATAGATCTTTCCTCGTTACCTATGCAAGGAAGTAAGCTCACAACGATATTAGTCGAAAATGTCAGTAAAATTGAACTTTCCAGCAACATTCTGTAGCACTGCA
>NW_016957379.1:438-764 GCF_001483705.2 Eufriesea mexicana
AGTCGAAAATGTTAATAAAATTGTATTTTCCAGCCAGATTCTACAGGACTGCAATGGCTATAGCACACCAATAGAGTCTTTGCTCCTTATTTATGAACGAAAGTTAGCTCACCAGCGATATTAGCCGAAAATGTCAATAAAATTTAATTTTCCTGGACGATTCTATAGCTTTGCAATGCCTATAGGGCACCAGTAGAATCTTTCCTGCTTACTTACGAAAGGAAGTTAGCTCACCATGATATTAGTCGAAAATGTCAACAAATTTGTATTTTCCAGCCACAATCTATATCATTGCGATGGCTATAGCACTCAGAAAGCATCTTTCC
>NW_016957379.1:858-1124 GCF_001483705.2 Eufriesea mexicana
AGCAAAATTCTACTGAATTGCAATGGCTATAGCACGCCAAAAGGATCTTTCCTGCTTATCTATGCAAGGAAGTCAGCTCACCACGATATTAGTCGAAAATGTCAATAAAATTCAACTTTCCAACCACATTCTAAAGCATTGCAATTGCTGCAGCTCGCCAATAGAATCTTTCCTCCGCATTTATACAATAAAGATGGCTCAAAACGATATTAGTTGAAAATGTCAATAAAATTGAATTTTCCAGGTAGATTCTATAGCTTTGCAAT
>NW_016957380.1:0-242 GCF_001483705.2 Eufriesea mexicana
TAACCTAACGTAACATATCCAAACGCAACATAACATATAGTGTCGTGCCGAGACAAGTACTCCTGGCATCCCCAGAGACAAGCAGAACATACTAGAGCACAGCAGAGCACAGGAACGCACCGAATAGCGGCCTATAGCATAAAAGTCATAGCTATCCTGTCCTAAACTTACCAAACATTACATAACCAAACGTTTTCTATCCCAAACTAACGTGCCGGGGCCACATCTGTTGGCCTCCGCAG
>NW_016957381.1:0-742 GCF_001483705.2 Eufriesea mexicana
ATAGGTCGCGTAACGCCTTCAACGAATGGCAAGTACAGCCATCTACTTGCCAGAGAATAGGTCAATTGAAAATCTATAGCCTGCTATAGCTTGGTGAATAGATCGCCTAACGCCTTCAATCCAATGTCAAGTACAGCCATCAACTTGCCAAAGAATAGGTCTATTCAAAATACATAATGTGTTATAGCTAGGCGAATAGATCGCTTGACGCCTTCAATCCAATGGCAAGTACAGTCATCTACTTGCCAGAGAATAGGTCTGTTCAAAATCTATAATCCGTTACAGCTTGAACGCCTTCAATTCAATGGCATGAACAGACATCTTCTTGCCAGAAAATAGGTCTAGTCAAAATCTATAACATGTTATAGCTTGGTGAATAGATCGCATAACGCCTACAATCCAATGGCAAGTACAGTCATCTACAAGCCAGAGAATAGGTCTATTGGAAGTCTATCATCCGTTATAGCGTGGGGAATAGATCGCATAACGCCTTCAGCCAGTGGCAAGTACAGCCATCTACTTGCCAGAGAATAGGTCTATTCAAAATCTACAACATGTTATCGCTTGGTGAATAGATCGCCTAACGCCTTCAATCCAATGGCAGGTACGGCCACCGACTTGCCAGAGAATAGGCCTATTCAAAATCTATAGTTCGTTATAGCTCGGTGAATAGGTCCCATAACGCCTTCAGCCAATGGCAAGTACAGCCATCTACTTGCCAGAGAATAGGTATATTGAAAAT
>NW_016957382.1:0-471 GCF_001483705.2 Eufriesea mexicana
TATTTATACAAGAAAGTTATCTCACCACGAGATTAGTCGAAAATATTAATAAAATTGAATTTCAAAGACAGATTCTATTGCATTGCAATGTCTATAGCTCGCCAATAGAATCTTTCGTCCATATTCATACAAGAAAGTTAGCTCACCGCGATATAGGTCGAAAATGTCAATAAAATTGAATTTTCCAGCCATATTCTATAGCAGTGCAATGGCTATAGCTAGCAGTGCAATGGCTATAGCTCGCCAGTAGATTCTTTCCTCCTTATTTATGCAAGGATGTCGGCTCAACACCATATTAGTCGAAAATGTTAATAAAATTGAATTTTCCAGACAGATTCTACAGAAATGCAATGGCTAATGCACGCCAATAGTATCTTTCCTCCTTAATTATCCAGGAAAGCTATCTCAGAACGATATTAGTCGAAAATCTCAATAAAATTGAATTATCCAGGCAGATTCTTTAGAATTGCA
>NW_016957382.1:489-766 GCF_001483705.2 Eufriesea mexicana
TAGAATCTTACCTCCTTATTTATGCAAGAAAGTTATCTCACCACGAGATTAGTCGAAAATATCATTAAAATTGAACTTTAAAGACAGATTCTATAGCATTGCAACATCTATAGCTCGCCAATAGAATCTTTCGTCCATATTCATACAAGAAAGATAGCTCACCGCGATATAAGTCGAAAATGTCCATATAGTTGAATTTTCCAGCCATATTCTATAGCATGGCAATGGCTATAGCTCGCCAGTAGAATCTTTCCTCCATACATATGCAAGAAAGTCA
>NW_016957383.1:0-252 GCF_001483705.2 Eufriesea mexicana
GGTGGAAGGATGGGTGGATGAACGGATGCATGGATGGATGGATGGGTGTATGGATGGATGAATGTACAGATGTATGTGTGGATGTATGTATGTATGGATGTATGGATGTATGTACGTATGGATGTGCGAATGTATATATGTACGAATGTATGGATGCATGGATGTTTATACTTATGGATGGATGTATGCATGTATGTATGAATGTATGTATGGTTGTATGGATGTATGGAAGGATGGCTTTATGGATGTGTG
>NW_016957384.1:0-935 GCF_001483705.2 Eufriesea mexicana
CGTTACGTTCGGTTAGGTTATGTTAGTTTGGGTTAGGTTTGGATAGCTTTGACTTTTCTGTTATTCACTGAGATTTTACGAACATCTACGCTCCACTGTCCTATAGGATGTTCTGCGTGGCTATGTTGAGGCCAGCAAAAATGGTCTCGGCACATTAGGTTTAGTTATGTTATGTTCGGTTATGATACTTTTGGCTATGTTAAGACAGGGTAGCAACGAGCTTTGTTATATGCATTGCCATTAGGTGGATTTCCGCGCTCTGCCGTGCTCTAACTCGTTCTGCTTGGCTCTCTGGTGGCCAGCAGTAGTGGTCTCGGGAAGTTAAGTGGAGGTGTGTTACGTTTAGTTGGGCTAAGTTGCGTTGGGTTATGCTATGATTGCTGAGTCTTGTGTGCTGCACATTACTATTACATGGTTTTCAGCGATCTACGGTACTCGTTCATATTGTGCATGTCTCCGGGTACGCCAGCAATAGAGGCCGCGGCTCGTTATATTGTGCCATGTTACGTTCGGTTGGGATAAGTTGTGATAGGTTTGGTAAGGGTAGCTTTGACTCCTGTGCTGTACGCTACTTTTCAGTCCATTTCTGCGTTCTACATTGCTCTAATGTGTTCTGATTGACTCTGTGGAGGCCAGCGTGAGTGGCCTAACCACGTTAGGGAGAGTCACGTTAAGTTTGGCTAGGTTGGGATAGCTTGTGTTACATTAGGATATCCTTCATTTCTGTGTCGTACTCTGCTATTCTATGGATTTCTGAGCACTACTCTTCTCTAATATGCTCTGGCCGGAGCCGGGGATGCCAGAGGTTGTTGCACCTGCACGTTAGGTTCAGTTAGGTTACGTTTTTGCGCGTTAAGTTAGCATAGATACGTCTCCTGTGCTATACACTACTATTCTACGGATTTCTGGGATCTTCTGCCCGCTATCGTATTCAG
>NW_016957385.1:0-529 GCF_001483705.2 Eufriesea mexicana
ACAATTCTACAGTATCTGGTTGGAAAAAACAATTTTATTAACATTTTCGACTAATATCGTGGCAAGCTAACTTTCTTGTATTAATAATGAGGAAAGAATCTATTGGCGTGCTATAGCAATTGCAATGCTAGAGAATCTGTCTGGAAAATGTAATTTTATTGACATTTTCGACTAATATCGTGGCAAGCTAACTTTCTTGTATTAATAATGAGGAAAGAATCTATTGGCGTGCTATAGCAATTGCAATGCTAGAGAATCTGTCTGGAAAATGTAATTTTATTGACATTTTCGACTAATATCGTGGCAAGCTAACTTTCTTGTATATATAAGGAGGAAGGGTACCATTGCCGTGAAATAGCTATTACAATGCTATAGAATCTGCCTCGATAATTCAACTTTATCGACATTTTCGAATAATATCGTGGAGATGTAACTATCTTGCATAAATACGGAGGAAAGATTCTACTGGCCAACTATGGCCATTACAATCCTATAGTATCTGGATGGAAAATTCAGTTTTATTGACATT
>NW_016957386.1:0-653 GCF_001483705.2 Eufriesea mexicana
CATTTTCTTCTAATATCGTGGTGAGGTAACTTTTTTGCATAAATAAGGAGGACAGATTCTATTTGCGCGCTATACCCGATGCAATGCTATAGAATCATGCTGGAAATACAAATTTTATTGTCATTTTCGACTAATATCTTGGTGAGATACCTTCTCTGCATAAATATGTAGCAAAGATCCTATTGGCGTACAATAGCCATTGCAATGATATGGAATATGTCTGGAAATTACAATTTTATTCACATATACGACTATTGTCGTGGTGAGCTAACTTTCTTGCATAAATAAAGAGGAAAGATTCTATTGGCGTGCTATAGCCATTGCCATGGTATAGAATCTGTCAGGAAATTTCAATTTTATTCACATACACGACTATTGTCGTGATGAGCTAACTTTCTTGCGTAAATAAGGAGGAAAAATACCATTGGCGTGCTATAGCCGCTGCAATCATCAGAATCACGCCGGAAAATATTATTATATTGACAAGTTCGACTAATATCGGGGTCAGCCAACTTTCTTGCATAAATAGGGGGTAAGATTCTATTGGCGTGCTCAAGCCGCTGCAATGCTAAAGTATCTGGCAGGAAGACTCAGTTTTATTGATATTGTCTTCAAATATCGGGGTGAGCTAACTTTTTTGTAAAATAAGGAGG
>NW_016957387.1:0-335 GCF_001483705.2 Eufriesea mexicana
TTCAATACAATGGCAAGTACAGCCATCTACTTGCCAGAGTATAGTTCTGTTCAAAACCTATAATCTGTTATAGCTTGGATAAGAGGTTGCCTAATGTCTTCAACCAATGACAAGTACAGCTATCTACTGGCCAGATAACAGGTCTATTCCAAATCTATAACCTGCTATAGCTTGGTGAATAGATCGCCTAACGCCTTCAACCCAATGGCATGTGCAGCCGTCTACTTGCCAGAGAATAGGCCTATTCAAGGTCAACAATATGTTATAGCTTGGTGAGTACATCGCCTAACGCCTTCAATCCAATGGCAATTACAGCCATTTACTTGCCAGAGAAT
>NW_016957388.1:0-347 GCF_001483705.2 Eufriesea mexicana
AAGCTTGGTTGAGCTCGGCTACGTATGTGTATGTCACGTTTGGCTAGGTTACGATATGCTGCTTTGACTTTCGTATTTTGCACGCATATTCCGCTGGTTTCTGCGCTCCAGTGCGCTGTAATATGCTCTGCTGGGCTCTGGGATGCCAACAACCTTGGTCTCGCCACGTTGTGTTTTGTTACACTACGTCTGGATAAGTTAGGTTACGCCATGTTAGGTGAGCATACGTTTGACTTTTGTGCTATTCTCTGCAATGCTTTGGATTCCTGCTCTCTGTCGTGCTCCATTATTTTCTTCGTGGCTCCGCGGGGCCAGCAATATTTGTCGGGGTACGTTAGGTGGAGCTA
>NW_016957388.1:7089-10050 GCF_001483705.2 Eufriesea mexicana
TTAGACTAAGTTTGGTTGGCGTAGAATTGACTTTTGAGATCTGCGCTGCTCTTCGGTAAATTTCTGCGGCTGTGTTGTGCTCTAGCATGTCCTGGTTGTCTCTGTGGAGGGCAGCAGCAGTGGTCTCGGCACGATAGGTTGTGTTATGTTACGTTAGGTTATGTAATAATTGGATAGGCTGGGATAGGAAAGCTCTGACTTTTGTGCTATACAACGCCATTCGATGGATTCCTGCATTCATCATTGCACTAATATGCTCCGCTTGGCAATGTGGAGGACAGCAATACTAGCCACGGCAGCTTATGTTGAGACGGGCTACGTTCGGTTTGGTTAGGTTAGGACAGGTTCGGTTAGGATATCTTCCACTCATGTTATATACACTGCAATACTGTGTATTGCTACGCTGTACCATGCTCTAGTACATTCTGCTCGGTTATGGGGAGACTAGCAATGGTGCTCTATGCACGCTAGGTTGAGTTATGTTACGTTTGGCTAGGTTAGGTTGGGGCAGGTTTGGTTGGGGTTGCTTTGACTTTTGCGCTTTACACTGCTGTTCGGTGGTCTTCTGCACTCTACCGCGCGCTAACCTGTTCTGCCTGGCTATGGTCACACCAGCAATAGAGGTTTCGGCCGGTAAACTACATTTATTCTACGCTTGGCTAAGATCGGTTGGGCCTCGTTTCGATAGTATGGCTTTGTCCTTTGTGCTATACACTGCCATTCGTTAGATTTCTGCGCACTAACGTGCTCCAATGTGCTCCGCCTGGCTCTGGGGATGCCGGCAAAGTTGGTCTCGTCACGTTATGTTTAGAAACACTATGTATGGATAGGTAAGGTATGGTCAGGTTTTGTCAGGGTATGTTTGACTTTTGCGCCATACACTGCAATGCGATCGATTTCTGCGCTTTGCTGTGCTCTAGTGTATTCTGCTTGGCCCTGGGGAAGCTAGCGAAAGCCATGGCACTTTATGTTCAGTTAGTCTACGTTTGACTATGTTATGTCAGGTTATGTTTGGTTAGGGTGGCTTCGACCTTAGTGCTATACACTTTTATTCGTCGTGTCCGTGCTATCCACTGTGCTCTACTGTATTCTGCTTGTCTCCATGGAGTACGGCAGCTGTGATGGCGGCACGCTCTGTTGTGTTATGCTACGTTTGGCTAGGTTACGTTATGCCAAGTTATGTTAGGATATCTTCGACTTTTGTGCTGTTCACTGAAATGCGGAGAATTTCTGCGTGCTAGTGTTCTCTAGTACACCCTACTTGTCTCTGTGGTGGTCAGCAATTGTTGTCTCGTCGTGTTTGGTTAGCTTAGATTTCGTTTGAATATGTTACGTATGGATATGATAGGTCAGTCTACTTTGACTTTTATGCTTTACACTGCTACTCCTTGAGTTTCTGTAATCTGCTGCGCTCTACTGTTATCTGTTTGGCTCCAGCAGGCCAGGAGCAGCGGTCGCTGCACGTTATATTGAGTTATGATACGTTCTGTTAGGTTAGGTTTGGCCAGGTTGTGCTAGGGCACCTACGGCCATTGTGTTTTCCTCTGCATTTCGGAGGATTTCCACGCTCCACTATGCCATAGCACGTTCTGCTTGTCTCTGTGGGTGTCAGCAATTGTGGTCTGGTTATGTTGGGATGGGTTAGGCTTCGTTTGGATGTGTTACGTTTGGCTAGGTTAGGTTGGGCTACTTTGACTTCCGTGCTATTCACTGCCATTCGGTGGATTTCTTCGCCCTACTGCGCTACAATATGTTCTGCTTGGCTCTGGCGTGGCCAGTTGTAGTGGTATCGACACGTTAGGTTGAACTATGTTACGCTCCTATAGTGTAAGTTATGAAGGCATGGTTAGGATTTCTTTGACTTTTGGGACATACTCTGCTATTCGGTGGATTCCTGCGCTCTACATTGCACTACTACCTTATGCTTGCCTCTGGGGAGTCCAGGAGCAGTGGTCGCAGCACGTTGAATTGGGCTATGCTACGCTTGGTTAGGTTAGGTTAGGTCAGGTTAGGATAGGATACCTTCGAGTATTGTGCTGTTCACAGCAATGCGGTTGATTACAGCGCACTACTGCTCTCTAGTACATTCTGCTTGTCTCTGTGAATGCAAGCAGCTGTGGTTGCGTCAAGCTTGGTTGAGCTCGGCTACGTATGTGTATGTCACGTTTGGCTAGGTTACGATATGCTGCTTTGACTTTCGTATTTTGCACGCATATTCCGCGGGTTTCTGCGCTCCAGTGCGCTGTAATATGCTCTGCTGGGCTCTGGGATGCCAACAACCTTGGTCTCGCCACGTTGTGTTTTGTTACACTACGTCTGGATAAGTTAGGTTACGCCATGTTAGGTGAGCATACGTTTGACTTTTGTGCTATTCTCTGCAATGCTTTGGATTCCTGCTCTCTGTCGTGCTCCATTATTTTCTTCGTGGCTCCGCGGGGCCAGCAATATTTGTCGGGGTACGTTAGGTGGAGCTATGATACGGTAGGATATTCACGCTAGGAGAGGTTAGGACATGATAGTTCAGATATTTGTGCTATTCACTGCTATCCGCGTATACCTGCGGCCTACGGTGCTCTAATATTTTCTGCTTGTCTCTTGGGGAGCCACCAATAGTGATCTCGGCACGTTAGGTTGAGTTACGTTACATTTGAGTAGATTAGGTTACCTGAGGTTAGGTTATGATATCTTGGACTTTTGTGATGTTCGCTGCAATGCGGCGGGTTCCTGCGCACTACTGTGCTCTAGTACATTCTGCTTGTCCTTGTGGGACCAGCAAAAGTGGTTTCGTCATGTTTGGATGAGTTACGTTACGCTTTGTTATGCTACGCTTTTCGAGGTTAGGAGTGAATACTTGGCCTTTTGTGCTAGACACCGCTATACGGTAGGCTTCAGCACTCGCATGTGCTAACATATGCTCTGTTTCGCTGTGGGGTGGCAAGTAATAGTGGTCTCGGCACGTTA
>NW_016957389.1:0-695 GCF_001483705.2 Eufriesea mexicana
TTGGTTACGGTAGGCTGTCTGATATTTGATTAGGTTAGGCTACGGTAGCTTTGACTTCTGTGCTATGCAACGGTATTCGGTGGATTTTCGCTCTACTCTTATCTAATATTCTCTGCTTCCATTTGTGAATTCCCGAAATAGTGGCCGCGTGGCGGGAGATTGCATTACGTTACGTTCTCTTAGGTAAGGTTTTATAATGTTAGGTCAGGGTATCCTTGAATTTCGTGCTACGCTTGGCGGTTCCATGGATTTCTGCGCCCTACTCTGCTCTATTATGTTCTGCTTGGCTCCGAGGAGGCCAGCAATACTGGTCTCGGCACGTTATATTATGTTATGGTGCGTCTGGTTTTGTCACGTTTGGTCAGGTTAGGCCAGGATAGCATAGACATTGGGCTATACACTGCTATCCGTTGGATATATGCGCTCTACTCTGCTCTAATGTGATCTGATTTGCTCTGGGTAGGTCAGCAATATTGGCATGGGTACGTCATGTTTTGTTAGGTAACGTTTGTTCAGGCCAGGAAAGGTTACGTTTTGTCAGAATGGCTTTGACATTTGCGCTATACACCGCTATTTGACCGACACCAGCGCTCTGCATTGCTCTACTAGCATCCGCCTTACTCTGTGGAGGATAGCAATAGTGGCCGAGACACGTTTGTTCGTGTTACGTTACGTTAGGGTAGTTATGCCTAGCT
>NW_016957390.1:0-750 GCF_001483705.2 Eufriesea mexicana
CAATGCGACTCTATCCTAACCTGCACAAACGTAACATGTCTCAAAGTAAAGCTCCACGACCGCGACTGCTGGCATCCCCTGAATCGAGCAGAGGTTAGTCGAGCACAGAAGAGCGCAGGATTCCGCCGAATAACAGAGTATAACGTGAAAGGCAAAGCCATCCCTGGCTATGACAGGCTAACGTAACCTCGCCGAACGTAGCCTATCTGAGCCTATCGTGCGCAGACCACAATTACAGGCATCGCCAATGACAAACAGGGCATACAACAGCACAGTAGAGGGGAGAAATCCACCGAAAAGCAGTATGCAACTCAAAAGACAAATGCACCCTATCCTATCCTAACCAATTGTAACACTACCAAACGTAACCAAGATGAAACTTACGTGCCGTCACCACCATTGCTGGCCTCCCCAGAGCCAAGCAGAGGATATTAGTGGATAGTAGAACGCAGAAATTCGCCGAACAGCAGCGAACAACACAAAAGTCAAAGCTATCCTCTCCAAACCTGGCCCAACGTAACATAACACAACGTAACATAACCGAACGCAACGTAACCCAACCTGGGGTGCCACGATCGCTACAGCCGGTCTCACGAGAGTCAAGTAGAGTAGATTAGAGCAATATAGAGCGTACAAAACCTCCGATGAGCTGTGGATAAGACTATAGTATAAGCTACCCTCTCCGAACCTAACCGAAGCTAACACAACCATACGCAACATAGCTCAGCCTAACCTGCCGAGGGCACTACC
>NW_016957391.1:0-296 GCF_001483705.2 Eufriesea mexicana
TACTCACCAAGCTATAACAGATTATAGATTTTGAATAGATATATCAGCTGGCATGTGGATGGCTGTACTTCTCATTGGATTGAAGGCGTTAAGCGATCTATTCACCAAGCTGTAGGAGGTTATAGATTTTGATTAGACCTAATCTCTGGCAAGTAGATGGCTGTACATGCCATTGGTTGCAGACGTTAGGCGACCTATTAACCAAGATAAAACAGCTTATAGATTTTGAATGCTCCTATTCTCTGCCAAGCAGATGGCTGTACTTGCCATTCGATCGAAGGCGTTAGGCGATGTAT
>NW_016957392.1:0-721 GCF_001483705.2 Eufriesea mexicana
TTGCAACGCAATCGCTATAGCAAACCAATAGGATCTTTCCACCTTATTTATGTAGAATATCTTACTCTCCACGATAGTAGTCGAAATTGTTATTAAAATACAGCTTTTCAGTCAGATTCAATTGCAATGCCGTGGCTATAGCTAACCAGTAGAACCTTACCTCGTTGTTTACGCAGAAAAGACTGCTCACATCAATGTTAGTCGAAAATGTCAATAGTATTGAACTTTTCAGGCAGATTCTATTGCAATGCAATGGCTATAGCAAACCGATAGAATCTTTCCACCTTATTTACCCAGGAAGGTTTGCTCACCGCAATATTGGACGAAAATGTTAATAAGATTGAATTTTCCGTGCACTATCTAATGCAATGCAATGTCTAGAGCAAACTAATGGAATCTTCCCCCCTTACTTGTGTAGAAAAGTATGCTCAACAAGATATTAGTCGAATATGTCAATAAAATCGGAATTTTCTGACAGATTCTGTTACAATGCAATGGCCATAGCAAACCAATAGGATCTATCCTCGTGATTTATGCAGAAAAGTGTGCTCACCACGACATTAGTCGAAAATGTCAATAGAATAGAACTTTTCAGTCAGATTCTATTGCAATGCTATGTCTATAGCAAGACAAGAGAATCCTTCCTCCTTATTTATGCCGAAAAGCTTGCGCACCACCATATAAGTCGATAATGAGCTTTCCGGTCAGATTCTACTGAAAT
>NW_016957392.1:884-1538 GCF_001483705.2 Eufriesea mexicana
TGCTCACCGCAATATTAGACGAAAATGTTAATAAGATTGACTTTTCCTGGCAGTATCTAATGCAATCCAATGTCTACAGCAAAACAATGAAATATACCACATTATTTGTGCAGAAAAGATTCCTCAACAAGGTATTAGTCGAAATTGTAATTAAAATAGTACTTTTCAGTCAGATTCTATTTCAATGCTGTGGCTACCGCAATCCAATAGAATCTTACCACGTTATTTACACAGAAAAGCCTGCTCACATCAATATTTGTCGAAAATATTAATAGAATTGAACTTTTCAGTCAGATTCTATTGCAATGCAATGGCTATAGCAAACCAATGGGATCTTTCCTTCTTATTTACGAAGAAAGGCTTGCTCACCACAATATTGGACGAAAATGTCAATAAAATTGGACTTTTCGGTCAGATTATATTGCAACGCAATGGCTACAGCAAACCAATAGGATCTTTCCTCCTTATTTATGTAGAATATCTTGCTCATCTTGCTCTCCACGATAGTAGTCGAAATTGTTATTAAAATAGAGCTTCTCAGTCAGATTCTATTGCAATGCTGTGGCTATAGCAAACCAGTAGAATCTTACTTCGTTGTTTACGCAGAAAAGACTGCTCACATCAATATTAGTCGAAAACGTCAATAGTATTGAT
>NW_016957393.1:0-1061 GCF_001483705.2 Eufriesea mexicana
AGTAGCCGAAAATGTTAACAAAATTGTATTTTCAGCCTCATTCTATATCAATGCAATTTCTAACGCACCCAAAAAGGATCTTTCTTCCTTACTTATGCAAGGAAGGCAGCTCATCAGGATATTAGCCGTAAATGTCAATTAAAATTGAATTTCCCTTCCAGATTCTATAGCTTTGCAATGCCTAGGGCACGCCAACAGAATGTTTCCGCCTTATTTATGTAAGAAAGATAGCACACCACAATTTTAGCCAAATGCCATAAAATTGAGTTTCTCAGCCAGATTCGAAAGCATTGCTATGGCTACAGCACGCCAATAGAATCATTCTTCCTTGTTTATGCAAGAAATTTAGCTCACCACGATATTAGTCGAAAATGTCAATAAAATTGAATTTTCCAGGAGTATTCTAAAGCATTGCAAATGCTTAAGCACGCCAGTAGAACCTTTCCTCCTCATTTATGCCAGAAAGAAACCTGACCAAGATGTTAGTCGAAAATGTCAATAAAATTATGTTTTCCAACCAGATTCTACAGCATTGCAATAGATATAGCATGCCAAAAGGATCTTTCCTCCATACCTATGAAAGGAAGTTAGCTCAACGCGATATTATTCGAAAATGTCAATAAAACTGAACTTTCCGGAACGGATTCTATAGCATTGCAAAGGATATAGCACGCCAATAGTATGTTCCCTCGCTACTTATGCAAGAGAGTTAGCTCACCAGGATATTGGTCGAAAATGTCAATAAAATTGTATTTTCAGCCAGATTCTATAGGATTGCAATGGCTACAGCAGGCCAATAGAATCTTTTCTCCTTATTTATCCAAGAAAGGTAGCCCACCACGATATTAGTCGAAAATGTCAGTAAAATTGTATTTTCAATGCAGATTCCAGATCATTGCAATGGCTATAGCAGGCCAAAAGAACCTTTCCTACCTATTTATGAAATAGAGATAGCTCACCATGTTATTAGTCAAAAATGTCTTTAAAATTGAACTCATCAGGCAGATTCTACAGCAGTGCATGGCTATAGCAATCCAAAAGGATATTTCCTCCTTACTTAT
>NW_016957394.1:0-516 GCF_001483705.2 Eufriesea mexicana
CCGTATATCCCTCCATCCATACCTCAATCCATCCATACAACCATCCATCCATACGGCCATCAATCCACAAAACCATTCGTCCATGCATACATCCATCCATACATCCATGTTTCCATACATCCATCCAACCATACATCCACCCATCCATACATCCATACATACATCCATACATACATCCACCCACACACACATCCACTCATACATCCAGCTATACACACATCCATACAATTATAGATCCATACATCCATTCATCCGTACATCCGTCGATCCAAACCTCAATCCAGCCATACATCCATCCATACATACATCCATCCGTCCATACCTCAATCCATCCATACATCCATTCATCCGTATATCCGTCCATCCATACCTCAGTCCATCGATACAATCATCCATCCATACGGCCATCAATCCATACATTCATCCATCCATACACCAATACTTCCGTACATACACCCAGCCATACAACCATCCATCCATACATCCATCGATCCATACATCTATCCATCCATACAT
>NW_016957395.1:0-769 GCF_001483705.2 Eufriesea mexicana
GTCGAAAATGTAAATAAAATTCAACATTCCATTCATATTCTATAGCATTGCAATGGCTACAACCCGCCAAAAGCTTCGTTCCTCCTTATTCATGCAAGAAAGCATGCTCACAACGATATTAGTCTGAAATGTCAATAAAATTAGTATATCCAGTCAGTCTCTATTGCATTGAATGGATATAGCAAGCCAATAGTATGTTTCCTACTTACTCATGCGAGAAACGAGAAAGTTTGCTCACCATGGTATTATGCGAATATGTCAACAAAATTGATCATTCCAGTCAGATTCTGTTGCATTGCATTGGCTATATCACGCCAGTAGAATCTTTCCCCCTCATTTAAGCGAGAAAGTTTGCACATCGCGATATTTGTCGAAAATGCCAATAAAATTGAACTTTCGTGTATGGTTCTATTTCATTGCAGTGGCACAGCACGCGAAAAGTATCTTTCCTCCTTATTCGTGCAAGAAAGCTGTCTCACAAAGATATTAGTCCAAATTGTAAATAAAATTGAACCTTCCAGACAGATTCTATAGCAACGCGTAGTCTATATCACGCCAATAGAATTTATCCGCCTTACTTATACGAGGAAGTTTTTTCACCACGATATTAGTCGAAAATGTATATAAGATTGATCTTTCAGGTCAGACTCTATTGCATATCAATGGCTATAGCACGCCAATAGAATCTGTCCGCCTTATTTATGACAGGAAGTTTGTTCACCACGATATTAGACAAAAATGTCGATTAAATTGAACATTCCACACCGAC
>NW_016957396.1:0-496 GCF_001483705.2 Eufriesea mexicana
GGCCGGAAATTCAATTTCATTGACATTTTCGTCTAATATCGTGGTGAGCTAACTTTCTTGCATTAACAAGGTTGAAAGGTTATATTGGCAAGATATAACCATTGCAATGGTATAGAATCTCTCCGGAAAATTCAATTTTATTGACATTTTCGTCTGATATCGTGATGAGCTAACTTTCTTGCATAAACAACGAGGAAAGATTATATTGGCAGGCTATAACCATTAAAATGCTATAGAATATGGCCGGAAAATTCAATTTTATTGACATTTTCGAATAATATTGTGGTGCGCTACCTTTCTTGCAAAAATAAACGCTACCTTTCTTGCAAAAATAAGTAGGATTGATTCCAATGGCGTGCTATAGCCATTGCAATGCAATAGAATCCTCTTGGAAAATTCAGTTTTATTGACATTTTCAACTAATTTCGTGGTGTGTTATCTGCCTTGCATGGGTAAGGAGGAAAGATCCGTTCGGAGTGCTATAGGCATTGCAATG
>NW_016957396.1:644-926 GCF_001483705.2 Eufriesea mexicana
TCAATTTTATTGACATTTTCGACTAATATCGCAGTGAGCTAACTTTCCTGCATAAATAAGGAGGAAGGATTCTATTGGCGTGCTATACACGCTGAAATGCTGCAGAATCCGGCTGGAAAATTCATTTTATTCACATTTTCGTCTAATATTGTGGTGAGCTGACTTTCTTGCATAAATGTGGTGGTAAGATTCTACTGGCGTGCTATAGCCATTGAAATCATATAGAATCTGGCTGGAAAGTTCAATACTATTGACAGTTTCGACTATTATCGTGGTGAGCTA
>NW_016957397.1:0-232 GCF_001483705.2 Eufriesea mexicana
AAATTCAATTTTATTGACATTTTCGTCTAATATCGTGGTGAGCCAGCTTCCTTGCATAAGTAATGAGGAAAGATCCTTCTGGCGTGCTATAGCCATTGCAATGCTGCAGATTCGGGCTGGAAAGTTCAATTTTGCAGGCATTCTCGACTAATATCGTGATGAGCTAGCTTCCTGGCATAAGTATGCAGGTAAGATCCTGTTGGCATACTATAGCCATTGCAATGCTGTAGAA
>NW_016957397.1:245-508 GCF_001483705.2 Eufriesea mexicana
ATTCAATTTTATTGACATTTTCGATTAATATCGTGGTGAGTTATCTTTCTTGCATAAATAAGGAGGAAAGATACAATTGGCGTGTTATAGGCATTGCAATGCTATAGAATCTCGACGGAAAATTCAATTTTATTGTCATTTTCGACTAATACCGTGGTGAGCTTACTTCCATGCATACGTAAGGTGGAGAAGTCCTTTTCGAGTGCTATATCCACCGCAATGCAGAAGAGTCTGTCTGGAAAGTATAATTTTATTGACATTTA
>NW_016957398.1:0-227 GCF_001483705.2 Eufriesea mexicana
AATATCTTGGTGAATAGATCGTCTAACGCCTTCATTCCAATGGGAAGTACAGCCATCTACTTGACAGAGGATATGTCCTTTCAAAATCTATAATCTGCTATAGCTTGGTGAATAGAACGCGTAGCGCCTTCAATCCAATGGCAAGGACAGCCAGCTCCTTGCCAGAGAAATGGTCCATTCAAAATCTGTAACCTGCTGTCGCTTGGTGAATATATCGCCTAACGCCT
>NW_016957399.1:0-3090 GCF_001483705.2 Eufriesea mexicana
TAGCACACCTCGACCTAACTTGCCGAGACTGCTATTGCTGGCCGCCCCAGCGCCAAGCAGAATAAGCTACAGCACAGCAGAGCGTAGAAATCCACCGCATTGCAGTGTATAGCACAAAAGTGCAACGTTTCCTAACCTAAGCGTACCTAACCTAAGCCTTTGAAACGTAGTTTTACTCAACATAACGTGACGTGGCCAACGATCCTGCCCCTCGCCCCCCCCCCATACCAATCAGAACATACTAGGGTACAGTAGAAAGCAGAAACACACCGAACAGCAGTGTACAGCGTAGAAGTCTAGGTTACCTTATCCAAAACACACCGAACAGCAGTGTACAGCGTAGAAGTCTAGGTTACCTTATCCTAACATAGCCAAACGTAACAAAGGCATACGTAACATGCCTGAACCTAACGCGCCCAGACCACTATTGCTGGCCCCTGCAAAGGAAAGCAGAATATACTAGAGCACAGTAGAGCGCAGATATCCGCGGATAGCTATGTATAGCACAAAAGTCTAAAATCCTGCCCTCACCAAGCGTAGCATACCCGAACGTAGCATAACTCAACCGAACGTACCGAGATCACTACTGCTGGCCTCCTCATTTCCAAATAGAAGATACTCGAGCGCAACACAGCGCAGAATTCCACCGTATTGCAGTGTATAGCATAAAAATCGAACATACCCAGACCTAACCTGGCCTTACATAACCTACCCAAACATAGCGCAACCAAACATGACGTGACCAGACCAATATTGCCGTCCTCCCCGGCGGCGAGCAGAGAAATATAGAGCACATTAGAGCGCTGAAATCGACCAAATAGCAGTGAAAATCACATCAGTGTATGTAGCCTACCCAAACCTAGCCGAACGTAACATATCCAAACGCATTTTAACTCTACCAAATATGACGTGACCACCATTGCTGCCCTCCAGAAAGACGAACGGGATGAACTAGGCCACAGTAAAGCGCAGAAATCCACAGCAATGCCGAGAAGAGCACAAGATCCGTAGAAGCCATGACCCAACCTGACCTAATGTAACATGGCCAAAGGCAGCGTAATCCTAAATGTCGTGCCGCGACCACTGCCCCAGTCCACCCCAGGGTCGAGCGGAGTATAGCAGAGCTATGTAGAGGCCGAAAGTGCACCGAATAACGGCGTATAGCACAAAAGACGAAGAAATCCTAATGAAACCTTCCCAACCTAATCCAACGTTACGTAACCTAGCAAAACGTAACGTGCCATGACCACTATTGCTGGCAACTGCAGAGCCTGGCAGAGCGTATTAGAGCACGATAGATCACAGGAATCCACCTGATAACAATGTATGCGCGAAAGTTAAAGCTATCCTAACTAAATGTAGCCTAACCTGACCAAACCAATCATAACATAACTCAATCTAACGTGCCACTGCCTCTATTGCTCGCAACCCCATAGTCGAGGGGAGTACAGTAGAGCTGTGTAGCGCGCAGGAATCCACTGAATTGCAGTGTATAGCACAAAAACCAAAGAAATTCTTATCGATCCTTCCTAACCAAACGCAACGGTACGTAACATAACACAACCTAACGTGCCGAGAACACTATTCCTGGCCACCACAGAGCCAAGCAGAGCACATTAGAGCACAGTAGAGCGCAGAAATCAGCGGGTAGAAGCGTATAGACCAAAAGCCTAAACTATCCTTTGCTACCCTCACTTAACGTAGCACATCCATACGTAGAATATTTGAACCTGACGAGCCGAGACCACGATTTCTGGCCTCCCGAGAACTAAGCAGAATATACTAGAACACTGCAGGGAGCAGAAATGCACCGCATTGCAGTGAATAGCACAAAGGCCGTAGATATCCCAACCTAACCTGACCTCACCTAACCTAACCGAACGTAGCATAACCAAATATGACGTCCGGCGACAAATGCTCCTGCCTTGCCCATAGTCAAGAAGAGTGCAGTAGAGCACTGTAGATCACAGAATCCCACGTAATAGCAGTGTAATGCACAAAGGTCGGAGTAGCCTATCCTAACCAAGCCAAACTTATCATATCCATACCTAACACAAACTAACATGAGGAGGCCTCTACTGCTGTCCCCACAGAACCAAGCAGAATACGCTAGAGCACAGTAGAGCGCAGAAATCCGCGGAAAGCAGTGGATAGCACAAAAGTCTAAGCTATCCTGACCAAACTACACATAACCTGACCTAACCAAGCATAAACTAACTCAGGCTTACTTGCCACGACCACGAACGCTTGCCTTCCCAGAGTCATGAAGAATATAGTAGAGCACTGTAGAGCAATGTAGAGCACTGGTATCAACCGACTAGCAGCGTATAGCAAAAGAAACAAGGTAATACTGACCACACCTTCCCTACCGATCGTAACGAAACAAAACCTAACTGAAACTTGTCACTTGTCACTCCAGAACCAAGCAGAGCATATTAGAGCCTAATAGAGCCTAACACGATTGGACCGCCATTGCTGGCCTCCACAGCGACTAGCGAAATACATTATAGCACAGTGGAGCACAGAAATCCACCGCATTGCAGTGAATGCGAAAGCAGTACATGTCCTAGCATAACCTGACCTAACCTAACCAAACCTATCGTGGCCTAACCAAATATAAAGTACTGCGAACAATGACTCCGTTCTCCTTATAGCCTAGCAGAATGTAGTAGAGCAGAGTAGACCGCAGAACCCCAACGAATAGCAGTGTACAGCACGAAAGTCGAAGCACTATTTCCCAAACTTAGCTTAACCTAACATAACCAAACTTAATCTAACTCATCATAACGTGCCACGACTGCTATTGCTTCCTACACAGAGCCGAGCAGAGTACAGTAGAGCCAAGTAGTGCGCAGAAATACACCGAATAGCAGTGTAGACCGCAAGAGTCGAAGATACCCAAACCTAACTTGAGCAAACCTATCCTAAATAAACGTAGCATAGATCAAAATAACGTGCCGCTACCAATGCTCCTGGCCTCCCAAGAGCCAAGCAGAATATGATAGAGCACAGTAGAACACAGAAATCTTCCGAATAGCGGTGTATATCACAATGGTCATAGCCACCGTATCCTAATATATACAACCTTAA
>NW_016957400.1:0-1108 GCF_001483705.2 Eufriesea mexicana
AAGCCGAGCAGCCGGCGGCACCGGGCAATCGAGGCTGTGCTCCCCGTGCTGGATGAATGGGGGAGCAGCGGCAGCCGGCACACTTTCCGCCTGACACAGGTGCTAACCGCGCACGGTTGCTTCGGGGAGTATCTGTGTCGTATCGGGCGGGAACGTGAGGCGCGTTGTCATCACTGCGGGGAAGGGCGCGACACGGCGCAGCACACGCTGGAGGAATATCTGGCGTGGGCTCGCGAGCACCGGGTACTTTGTCAGTGGGTCGGGACCTTTCACTCTCCGTCGTCGTGGCGCGGTTGATGGAGAGGTTAGGTGCGTTGTGTGCTGTGGCCTCCTTCGGCGAAGTGGTTATCTTGCAGAAGGAGGCCGCGGAGAGAGCCCGCTAGCGTAGCGCGTGCTCCTCGCGCGTAGGGCAGCGTAGGCTGCAAACGTGGCGCGGATGGTCGGCAAGCGCACTGCCGGATGTGTTAACGCGTTAGACCTCGGCCGGCGCAAGCGACCATGTACCTACGGCCGGGGAGACCGTCTATCTCTCCCGTTGTAACCGAGGTCAGGGTGACCACGGGCTGGCGTGTGGGGGCACGTCAGTCGAAGGGACCGTGCTCCGGGCTCGCGGCGTCGCGTGGTGTTCGCGCGGTGTCCGCAGGGAGTGCGTGCGTTGCGGTGCGGTGGTATGCGTTTTGTATGTTCCTGCAACCGAACCGTCTCGCTCGCATGGACGTGATCGTTTCGGTTGCGATTTCCCGTCGCGCCGGGAGGGAAATGCGGTTGCGTCGCGTGGGCGCCATGGCGATTGCGCCGCCGCGAAGTCCAGGGCACACCGAAATGCGAAGTGAGGCCATCTTGTGGGTTCCAGTTTGTAAAAATCCCACATAACCCAGCCCCCTCCCCTAAGGGGGCCGGGTAACCTTGGAAGATTTCCCCCACTCGAAAAAAGAAGAAAAACAGTGTTAAGCTACGTTTGGTTATTATAGTTTCTACTTTCGTGATGTACACCGTTATTCGTTGTGTTACTGTGACCTTGTGTGCTCCACTACATTCTGCTTGTTTCTGGGGAGGCCTGGAGCAGCGGTTGCTGCACGACACTTTGAGCTATGCTACGTTCGGTTAG
>NW_016957401.1:0-1773 GCF_001483705.2 Eufriesea mexicana
GTGAAGTGGAGCAATGTAGAGCGCAGAAATCCACCGAATATCAGTGTAGGTTGCGAAAGGCGAGGATACCCTAACATTACCTGGCCTATCCTACCCTAACCAAACGTAGCATAAGTGAACATAAAGCCGCGACCGCAGCCGCAGGCATCCGCAGAATATAGCAGAATATAGTAGGGCAATGTAGAGCACAGAAGTCCACAAATAGCAGCGTAGAGCACAAATGTCAATGAAATCATTACCGAACGTTCCTAACCTAACCTAACGAGACATAACGTATCTCAACCTAGCGTGCTGAGACTATTATTACTGGACACGCCAGAGCCGAGCAGCACATACTAGAGCAAATAAGAGCGCAGAATTCCAGGGAAGGCATTGTGTACCACAAATCAAAGGCAGCCTATACTAACCTAGCCAAACGTAGCCTGACCCAACGTAACGTGCTGAGGTCATTACTCCTGGCTTCCCCAAGGCCAAGCAGAACATGCTAGTGCACACTAGAGCGCAGAAGGCTGTAGAATTGCAGTTTATAGCACAAAAGTCACAGTTACCCTATCCTAATCTTAAAAATCGTAACATATACGAACGTAACATTATTCAACCTAACGCGGCGCGACCACCATTGCTGGCATCCCGGGAGCGAAGCAGCTCGTATTAGTGCAATTTACAGAGCAGAAATTCACCGAACAGCAGTGTGTAGCGCAAGTGTCAGAGGTAGCATACCCTGGCGTAACCAATCGTCACGTAACCAACCGTAGTATGACACAATCCAACGTGCCGCGACCACTATTGCTGGCATCCACAGTGCCAAAAAGAATATATTAGAGCACAGTGATGCGCAAAAATCCTCCGAATAGCCGTGTATACTTGGAAAGGCGGAGCTACCCTGATCGAACCTAGCAAAACCTAATCCAACGTAGCGTAACCTAACAAAGCCTAACGTGCAGAGGCAAACATTGCTGGCCTCCACAGAGACAAGTAGAAAATATTAGAGTACACCAGGGCGCAGAGGTCCACCGTATAGCAGTGCATAGCGCAAGAGCCAAAGATACCCTATCTTAACCTATCCAGACGTAACGCAACGAAACGAACCCTAACTCAACATAACGTGTCATGGCGTCTATTGCTCCACTCCTCGGCCCCATGCAGAACGTATTAAAGGAGGGGAGAGCGCAGATATCCGTGCGATATCTGTGTATAGCACAAAAGTCAAAGGATACCCTCTCCCAGCATAACCAAGCTTAACATAACCGAGCGTAACATAACTAAGCCCAACGTGCCGAGGACATTATTGCTCTAATCTCCAGAGCCAAGTCGAGCGTAGTGGAGCAGAGTAGGGCGCAGAAATCCGCCTCATTGCAGTGCACAGCGCAAACGTCGGAGATTTCCAAACCTCACATGAAGAAACCTAAACAAGCCGAATGTAGCCTAACTCAATATATCGTGCCGAGACCACTACTGCATACCTCCCACGAGCCAAGAAGAACATACTAGAGCACAGTAGAGCCCAGAACACCACGGAACAGCAGTGTACACCACAAAAGATAAAGATATCCTCTCTTAATCTAACCCAACGTAACGCAACCAGACGTAACATAAAACTACCTAACGTGCCGAGACCTATATTTCTGGCCTCCCCATAACACAGCAGATAGTATTGGACGAATCTAGAGCGCAGAAAGCTGCCGAATGGCAGTGAACAGCGCAAAAGTGAAAGGTATTCAAACCTTACCCGATCTAACGTAAACTAGCCAAACGAGCCGGGGCCACTACCGC
>NW_016957401.1:4421-5084 GCF_001483705.2 Eufriesea mexicana
CAAACTACACCGAACCTACCGTTACCTAACCTAATCCATCCAAACGTAGCCTAACTCAGCATTAGGTGCCGAGGCCACCTTTGCCTTCTTGCCCAAAGCCAAGCTGAACTTATCAGATCACAGTGGAGCGCAGGAAATCAGCGAGTAGCAGTGTATGGCACAAAAGTCAAAGCTGTCCTAAGTAAACATAGCCAAACGTAGCATAACCAAGCGTGACATAACTCATCCTAACTGCCCTAGACCACCATTGCTAACCCCCCAGAGCCAAGCAGAATATACTGGAGCACACAAGAGCGTAGAACTCCATCGAAAATTAGTGTATAGCACGATAGTCGAGTCTATCGTAACCGAATTAAGCCTACATTATCATAGCCAGGCGTAACGTATTGCACCCTGACGTGCCAAAGTCACTTTTGCTGTCCTCCCCAGGGCCAAGCAGGAGACATTATGGCATAGTAGTGCGCAGAAGTTCTTCGAATAGCAGTGTATAGCAAAAAAGTCAGAGACACCCTGTCCTAACCTTCCCAAACGTAACGTAGCCGAGCGCAACCTAACTCAAGCTATCGTGCCGAGAACGCATTTGTTTGCCTCACCAGAGACAAGCAGAACATATTAGGGCACACTAGAAAGCAGAAAACCAGCGACTAGCAGTTTAATGGACAG
>NW_016957402.1:0-930 GCF_001483705.2 Eufriesea mexicana
ATATCAGAGATACACGTACCAAACTTAGCCTAAGCTAACCTAACCAAACATAACCTAACTCAAACTAGCGTGCCCCGAACACAATTCCTCGCATTCCCGGAGTCGAACAGAGTGCGGTGGAGTAATGTAGTGCGCATGAATCCACAGAGTAACAGCGTACAGCTGAAGGAATGGAAATCATATCCAGATCTTCCTAGCCTAACCAAACGAGACGCAACCTTACTCAACCTGAAGTGCCAAGTCCACTATTTCTGGCCTCCACATAGCCATACGGAACATATTAGAGGAGAGCGGAGCGCAGAAATCCATAGGATCGCAGTGTATAGCGCAACAGTCAAAGCTACCCTACCCTAACGTAGCCAAACTTGACATAGCCGAACGTAGCCTAACTGAACTTAACGTGCCGAGACCACTATTTCTGACACCCCAGTGCAAAGCAGAATATATTGGAGCACAGTAGAGCGCTGAAAGCCTCCAAATAGCAACGTGTACCACAAGAATCTAAGATGTCGTAACCTAACCTTACCTAACCAAACATAACCAAGCGTACCTTAACCCAACCTACCGTGCCGAGACCACTGTAACTGGCATTCACAGGGACGAGCAGAGTTTAGTAGTGTAATGCGGAGCGCAGAATTCCAACGAATAGCAGTGTATAACACAAAATTTGAAGCTATGCTGTTCTGACGTAACCAAACGTGACGTAAACAAACGTAATCTAACGTATCCTAACGCCGTGAGACCGCTGTCGCTTCCCTCCCAAGATCCAGGCAGAACATATTAGAGGAGAGTAGGACGCTGAAGTCCCTGGAAATCCTGGATAGAAGAGTATAGCGGAAATGTCGAAAATATCCTTTCCTAACCTCGCCAAACGTAACATAGACATACGTTACATGTCTGAACCTAACGCGCCGAGACCACTATTAATGG
>NW_016957403.1:0-2988 GCF_001483705.2 Eufriesea mexicana
AGTCGAGCGGATCATATTTGAGGACAGTAGGGTGCAGAAATTCAAAGAATAGCAGTGTGCAGCGGAAGAGTCAATGCCATCCTAACATAAGCCAACCTAACCTATCCAGATCAAACGCAATCTAACGTAACTATCGTGAGACGACCGTACTTCCTGGCCTCTCCAGAGACATTCACAACGCATTAGATGAAATCATTGTGTAGAAATCCACGGTATAGCAGTGCGCAGCACAAAAGACAAAGCTATGCTAACCAAACACAGCCTCACGTAGCACAGCCAAGCGTATCGTAACGAAACTTAACGGGCTACGATCGATATTTCCGGCCACCCCAGAGCCAAGCAGAGCATATTAGAGGGGAGCAGGGCGCAGAAATCCTTGGAATAACAGTGTAATGTGCAAAAGTCAACGCTATCCTGCCCTATCCCAACCTAACCGAACCCAGACATAAAGTAACATAACTAATCCTAACGTACCACGACCACAATTGGTGGCCTCTCCAGAGTCAGGCAGGTCATATTAGAGGAGAGCAGAGTGCACCAATCCATAGTAGAACAGTGTATAGCTGATAAGTCAAAGGTACCCTAGCCTAAAACAAACTAACCTGAACTTCCCGAACTCAGCATATCTCAACGTAACGTGCCGCGACCGCTACTGCTAACGTCCCGAGAGACATGCAGAACATATCAGAGTAGAGTAAGTCGGCGAAGGCCACAGATAAGCAGTGCATAAAAGAAAGCCGAAGCTACCCTAATCTAGCACATACTAACCAAACATAGCTAAACGGAACATATCTCAATCTAACGTGCTGGGACCGCCGTTGTTGGCCTACAATGAGGCGGGCAAAACGTATTAGAGGAAAGTGGAGCGTGGAAATTCATATAATGGCAATGTTTGGCCCAAAAGCCGAATCTACCCTAACCTAGCACAACCTAACCTGACATAGCCAGACGTAACGTACCTCAACCTAACCAGCCGCCGCCGCCGCAACTTCTGGCCTCCCCGGAGCCGAGAAGGACATGCTGGAGGAGAGAATGGCACAGAAATCCTTAGAGCAGCAGTGTATTGCAGGAAAGTCAAGTTTATCCTGGCATAAACCAAACCAGCCAAACCTAACCGAACGTGACTTAACTCAGCATAACGCTTCGCGACCACTATTGCAGGCGTCCCAAGAGACATGCTGAATACGATAGAGGATAGTAGTGCGCAGCAATCCACAGAACAGCAGTGTACAGCGCTAAGGTGAAGTCTATACTAACCAAACGTATCCTAACCTATCACGACAAAACGCAGCATAACTCAACCTAACGTGCCGCGGCCACAATTGTTTGCATCCACGGCGCCGTGCAGAAGTCACTAGAGGAGAGCACAGCGCTCAAGACCATAGAACGGCAATGTATAGCAGAAATGTCGAAGTAAACCTAGCCTAACCCAAACTAACCTGAACTTCCCGAACGATACACAACCCATCATAATGTGCCGCGACCACAATTGATAGCGTCCCTAGCGACATGGTAGGCATATAAGAGGAGGGTAGACCGCAGATACCCATAGATTAGCGGTGCATAGTAGCAAAGTCGATGCTATCCTAACCTAACCTAGACAAGCCGAACGTATGCAAACCTAATATAACTCGAACTAATTTGGCGAGACAGCTATTTCTGTCCTCTCCAATGCCTAGAAGAATATACTACAGCAATGTAGAGAGCAGAAATCGGCTGAGTATAGGTGTATTGCGCAAAAGACGATGCTACCCATACCAATGCTCTCCTAACCTAACCTAACCGAAAGTAACATACCTCCACATAACGTGTCGCGACATTTATTGCTGCCATCCGCGGAGAAATGCAGAATTTAAAAGAGCACAGTAGGGAGCAGAAATCCATGGGTTAGCGATGTGTAGCACGAAGGACACAGCAACCTTAAGCTAACTCAGCTCAACTTATCCTAGCCAAACGTAATCTAACTAAACCTAACACCACGCGACCAATATTGCTGGCCTCCACAGAGCCAAGCAGAACGTATTACAGCAAAGTGGAATGCAGGAACGCATAGAATAGCAGTTTACAGCAGAAATGTCAAAGCCATCATAACACAACCCAACATATCCTAGCCTGACCAAAGGTAACCTAACTTAACTAACTAGAGGCGACTACATCTCATGGCTCCCCCAGAGACATGCACAACATATTAGATGAGATCAAAGCGTAAAAATCCATCGAATGGTAGTGTACAGCACAAAAGTCAAAGCTACACTAGCCAAATCTATACTAACCTAACACAACCATACGTAACGTGGCCCAATATGACGCTCCGCGATCACAATTGCTGGCGTCCACAGAGCATAGCAGAACATCCAACAGGAGATTAGGGCGAAGAAATCCATGGAATAGCAGTGTAAAGGACAAAAGTCAAAGCTATCCTGACCTTCACAACCCAACCGAACCCAGCCGAAAGGAAACCTAACTAAACCCATCGTACCGCGACCAGTATTTCTGGCCTCATCGGAGACAAGCAGAACATATTAGAGGAGAGGGGAGCGCAGAAATTCGTAGAAGAGCAGTGTATTGCAGAAAAGTTAAAGTTATCCTGACCAAACCCTAACTAGCCTTACCTAACGAAGCGTAAGCTAACACAACCTAACGTGCCGAGACCGACGATTCTGGTCTTCACAGAGCGAAGCAGAATGTGTGAGAGCAATCGAGAGCGCAGAGATCGGCCGAACAGCAGCGTGTACAGCAAAAGTTAAAGCTACTCTAGCCAAACCTATCCTTACGTAACCTAAGCGAACGTAACGCAACTCAACGTAACGTGCCGCGAACACTACTTCTGGCGTCCACAGAGACATGCAAAACATTGTAGAACACAGGGAAGCGCAGAGATCCATAGGATATCTGGGTGCAGCACAAAAGTCAAAGCTATCTTAGCCTAACACGACGAAACCTAGCATAACCAAACGTATCCCAACTAAACTTAACGTGACGCGAACA
>NW_016957404.1:0-1529 GCF_001483705.2 Eufriesea mexicana
ATCCTATCCTAATCTGTCCGAACATAATATAACAGAATGCATCCTAATTTAGACATACGTGCCTGGGCCACTATTGCTGTATTCCACAGAGGCAAGTAGAATATACCAGAGCACAGCAGAGCGCAGAAAGCCTCCAAAGAGCAGCGAATAGCTGAAATGTCAATGATATGCTAACCATACCTGACCCAGCTTAATCTAGCCAAACGTATGCTAATTAAATCTAACCAGACGAGGCCACTACAGCTGGCCTGCCCAGTGCCAAGCAGAACATACCAGGGCGCAGTAGAACGAAGAAATCCACCGAATAGCAGTGAGTACCACGAGAGTCAAGGCTATGCAAATATAACCCAAGCAAATAAACTCTAACCAAACGTAGCCCAACTCAACCTGCCCTGCCGCGACCACTATTGCTGACCAGCCCAGTGTCGAGCAGAGTGTAGTAGAGCAATGCAGTGAGCAGAAATCCACCGAACAACAATGTACAGCGTGAAAGTCAATGTTATCCTATCATAACCGAACCAAACGTAACATAACATCGTGCAACATAATCTAAACTAACGTGCCTAGACCGCTACTGCCGGCCTCTCCATCACCAAGCACAACATACAAGAGGAGGGAGGGGCGCAGGAAACAACGACATGGCAGTGTATAGCAGAAACGTCAAACCATCCTAACCTGAATCAAGCTAACGTTACATAGCCAAACTTAGCGTAACACAACATATCGTGTCACAACATAAATTGCTAGCCATCTAAGAGGCGAGCAGCGAATAGTAGAGTAATGTAGTGCGCAGAAATGCTCCGAATAGAAGCGTGTGGCAAAAAATTGAAAGTTATCCTATCCCAACCGTGACAAACGTAGCACAACCGAACGCAACCACATAAAACCTAACCTGCCTAGAAAACTATTGCTGGCATCCCCATCTCCAGGCAGAGATCATTAATGTAAAGTAGAGCACAGAACTCCAAAGAATGGCAACGTATGGCAGAAGAGTCAAAGTCATACTAACCTAACCCAGACAAACCTAACCTAACCAAACGTAACCTAACTCAACCTACCGTGCATGGACCGCCATTTCTGGCATACTCAGAGCCAAGCAGAGCATATTGGAGTACGGTAGAGCCAATAAATCCGCCAAATGGCAGTGTATAGCACAAAAGTCAATGTTATCCTATCCTAACCTATCCAATCGTAGCAAAAGCGAACGTAACCTAACAAAACGTATTGTGCTTAGACCACTATTTCTGACCTCGAAAATGCAGAACGGAATTTACTAGAGCGCAGGTGAGCGCAGAAATCCGCCGCATTGCAGTGAAAAGTGCAAGAGTCAAAGGTATCCTAACCTAACCTAACCAAACATAATCTATGAAAACGCAGAATAACTCAACCAATCTCGCCGCGGCCGCTATTGCTGGCCTCCCCAGAGCCGAACGGAAGACATTGGGTATAGTATTGCGTAGAAATCCATTGAACCGCAGTGTATAACAGAAAAGTCGAAGCTACCCAAGCCTAACCCATACCAACGTAAA
>NW_016957404.1:5509-5851 GCF_001483705.2 Eufriesea mexicana
ATCACAATGGTGCGCAGAAGTCCTTCGAATAGCAGTGTACAGCACAATAGTCGAGGCTCTTCTTTCCTATCCTAACCGAACCGAACATGACCTAACGTAACCTAACTCATCCTCTCGTGCCACGACCACTATCGCTGGCCTCCCCAGAGTCGAGCAGATTATAGCAGAGCAATGTACAGCGCAGAAATCCACCGATTATCGCTGAAGAGCACAAATGTTGAATCTACCCTCTCCGAGCATTACGAATTTTAACATACCCAACGCAGCCTAACACAACATAACGAGCAGCGACCTCTATTGCTGGCATCCCCAGAGTCGAGAAGAGTATGGTAGAGCAATGTA
>NW_016957405.1:0-462 GCF_001483705.2 Eufriesea mexicana
AACCTAAACTAACCTAACCAAACGAAGCATAACTCAAGCTTACGTGCCCCGACCATTACTGCTTGCGTCCCCAGAGACGAACGGAGTATGATAGAGCACAGTAGATCATAGGAGTCCATAGAATATCTGTGTCGAGCACAAAAGTCAAAGCTATCCTAACCTAACCCAACTTAACGTAACCTAGCCGAAAGTAATATAACTGAACCTAACTTGCCGGAACTAATATTGCTAGCCTCCACATGGTCAATCAGAGCATATTAGAGGAGAACAGAGCGCAGGAATCCACAAAATATCAGTGTGTAGCAGAAAACTTCATGCAATCATCATGCAATCCAAACCTAACCTAAGCAGCATTACATAACGAAACGTATCCTATCCCAGCCAAAGGTGTCGAGACCACAATGACTGCTTCGCAGAGCGAAGCAGAACATACTAGAGCACAGTAAAGCGCAAAGGTACACA
>NW_016957406.1:0-1195 GCF_001483705.2 Eufriesea mexicana
TTCGGTTATGTTACGTGTGGTTATGTTAGGATATGGCAACTTCGACCATTGTGCTATGCACTGTGATTCTGCGGATAGCTGCGCCCTACTGCGCTCTACTCTATTCTGATTGGCCGTGGGGAGTCCAGCAATAGCGTTCGCGGCACGTTACTTTGAGTTAGGTTACGTTTGGCTATGTTTGGAAGTGATATTTTGACTTTTGTGCAATACACTGCTTTTCGCTGGATATCAGCGTTCTACGGAGCTCTGGTATGTTCAGCTTGGCACTGTGAAGGCCAGCAGATGCGGTCTAGGCATGTTATATTCAATTACGCTACGTTCGGCGATATTAAGTTTGGATAGGTTAGGATAGAAGTGAGTTGACTCCTGTGCTATACACTGGTATTCGTTGGATTTGTACGCACCACATGGCTCTACTATACTCTGCTCGAATCAGGGGAAACCAGCAATGTCGTTCGTGGCGCGATAGGATTTGTAAGGTTTCGATGGTTTAGGTTAGGTTAAGATATGTTTGTACAGGATCGCTTTGACTTTTGTGCTATGCACAGTTATTCGGTGGATTCCTGCGCTCTACTGTAAACCAATATGTTCTGCCTGTCTCTGGGGATGGCAGCGACAGTGGTCCCTGATCGTTCAGTTATGGTGCGTTCTCTTTTGTTACGTTTCGTTCGGTTAGGGCAAGATAGCTAAGTCTCTTGTGCCATACGCCGCCATTATGTGGATCCTTGCGCTCTCTACTGCTCTAACATGATCTGCTTTTGTTTGGCGAGGCCAGCAATACAAGTCTCGGCACCTTATGCTGAGTAACGCTACGTTCGTTTAGATTAGTTTGGGACACGTTTGGTCAGGATATCTTTGATTTTAGCGCAATACACTACTATTCGGTGGACTTCTGCGCTATACTGTGCTCTGGCTTATTCTGCTCAGCTATGTGGTGGTCAGCTATAGTGGTCGCGGCACGTTATGCTGGTATTGGCTACATTAAGTTAGGTTATATTTTGTTGGGTTATGTTAGGGTAGCATTGACACATGCACTCAACACTGACACTCGATGGACTTCCGTGCTCTATACTGTACTCTATCATATTCTGCTGGTCTCTGCGGAAGCCAGCAATAGTGTTGGCGGCTCTACAGTTGTAGCTACTCTACGTCCGGTTAGGTTTGGTTAAGACTGGTATTGTCAGGATATCTTTGA
>NW_016957407.1:0-899 GCF_001483705.2 Eufriesea mexicana
CCTAACTTAATATATCCAAACGTAGCATATCTCAACATAACTTGCAGCGACCAATGCTCCTGGGAACCCAATAGCCAACCAGAGTATGCTAGAGCACAGTACATCACAGGAATACAACGAATAGCAATGTATAGCACGAAAGTCAAGGCAATGCTAATCAAACTCAACCTATCCTATCCAAAAGGAGCATGACCAAGCTCAACCGAACGTGCCACGACCGCTATTTCTCCCCTCCCCAGAGTCGAGCGGAGCATAGTAGAGTAATGTAGAGAGCGGTCATCAACCGAATAGCAGTGTATAACAGAAAAGTCAAAGAAACTCTAACCAAGCCTTCCTAACCAAACCAACTGAACGTAGCCCAGCTCAAACTGACATCCCAAAATTAATATTACTGGCCGCCCCGGAGGCAAGCAGAACATGTCAGAGCAGAGTACAGAGCAGAAATGCACCGAATAGCAGCGTATGGCGCAAAAGTCTAAGCCATTAAATCCTAACCTCAACAGACGAGACAAAGAGCATAACACAACCTAACGTGTCGAGGCCAATATTGCTGGCCACCCCGGATGTGAGTAGAGCATATTAGAGCACACTAGAGGGCAGAAGTCCACCGAATAGAATTGAATACCACAAAAGCCAGTGTAGCCTCTCCTAACCTAGCCAAACGTAACATACCCTGACGTAACCTAACTCGGACTAACATTTCGTGACAACCATTGCAGACCGCTACAGGGACAAGTGGAGTATACTAGAGCACAGTAGTTCGCAGAAATCCTCCGCATAGCAGTGTATAGCACAAAAGTCGGAGATAACCTAACATAACCGGACCTAAGGTAACTTAACCAAACGTAGCGTAACTCAAAAGGGCGTGCCGCGACCACAGCTGCCGGGATCCACAGAGC
>NW_016957408.1:0-1566 GCF_001483705.2 Eufriesea mexicana
TATGGTTGGTCAGATTTATGTATGTATCGGTGTGTGGATGTATGGATGTATGGATGGATGGATGTATGGATGGACGGATGTATGGAAGTATGGATTTATGGGTGTATGTTCGCGTGTATGTATTGATGTATGTATGGATGTGTGGATGGGTGGATGGAATGGTGAATGGATATATGTATGGATGGATGAATGAATGTATGAATGGATGCATGTATATATGTATGGATGTATGGATCGATGGATCTATGGATGGATGGACGTATGGGTGGATAGATTTATGGATGTATGGATGTATGAATGTATGTATGTATGGATGGATGTCTGTATGGATGGTTGGATGTGTGATTGGATTGTGGTATGGATGGATTGATGTACGGTTGTATGGATGTATGGATGTACATATGTACGGTTGTACGGATGGATGGATGTACGGTTGGATGGATTTATGAATGTGTGGAAGGATCGATGGATCTATGGATGCGTGTATGGAGGGGCGAATGTATGGCTGTATGCATGGATGGATGAATGGATATATGCATGGATGTATGGATGTATGATTGTATGGATGTATGTATGTATGTTTGTATGGATGTATGTATGGATGTATGAACGGATGAGTGGAAGGATGTGTGTATGGGTGTATGTATGCACGAATGTGCTTGTGTGTGAATGGATATATGTATTGATGTATGTACGGACGTATGTATTGTTGGTTGGTTTGATTGTTGTATGGATGTATGGATGGATGGATGTATCGATGGATGAAAGTACGGATGGTAGGATTTATGGATGAATGGATGCGAGGATGTATGGATGTGTGGATGGATGGATCTACGGATGCGTGGATGTACGGGTGTGTGGGTGGATGAATGGATGGGTGGTTGTACAGAAGAGCGGATGTATGTATGGATGTCTACGTGGATGTATGTATGGATGTATGAATGGGTGTATGTATGATCGTATGTATGGATGTATGTACGGATGTATGTATGGATATATCTATGGATGTATGTATGGATGTGTGTGTAAATGTACGTGTGGATGTATGGATGCATGTATGGATGGATTTGTGTATGGGTGTATGTATGGACGAATGTATCTGTGTATGTATGGATATATGTATTGATGTATGTATGGATGTATGGATGGGTAGATGGACGAATTGTTGTATGGATGTATGGATCGATGGATGTACGTATAGTAGGATGGATGGATGGATGGGTGGATTTATGGATATGTGGATGTATGGATGTATGGATGAATGGATGTACGGATGAGTGGATGTATGGACCGATGGATGTATGGATGGGTTGATGTATGGATGGATGGATGTATGGAACGATATGAGTATGCCTGTATGGATGTGCGGGTGTATGAATGGATGGGTGGGTGAACTGAAGCGCGGGTGAAAGGATGGGTGGAAGAACAGATGCATGGATGGATGGAAGGGCGTATGTATGGATGCATATATGGATGGATGTATGGATGTATGTACGTATGTACGTATGGATATATCTATGGATGTATGTATGGATGTCTGTATGGATGTATGTGTGGATGTATGGA
>NW_016957409.1:0-741 GCF_001483705.2 Eufriesea mexicana
CACTCATCACTCATATTAATATTTGAAAACACAGTAACGAACACAGCCATTTTCACAGTACTGCATCCGTTGGACCACTTTGATCACTGATGATGTATATCCTCCGCGATTTTCGAATAATCAATGCATATTATGGTTATGGCTTCAGACATTTCCTATTGACACAACGGTACACAATACGTCCACCAATATAACACTGTAGCCGTTGGATTAATATGCTCAATGGTGAATTAAACTCTATAACAATCCTAGAATGACAAAATGCACGTACTCCATCCGTGGCTAAACATATTTACATTTGACAGTACGGTAATTCGTAGATCTACCATCAGTGCACATTTTCCGCTGGGTTAGACAGTTCAGTGACGGTTTATATTCTATAACAGTTCTAGACTGACAAAATACACATCCAATAACCCTCGCGATATTAAAAACTGGTAACAGAGCACTGAGTGCAGCCACAGTCGCTGTAATGTAGCCGTTGGACTACTATGAGCACTGATGATGTAAATTCCAAAGCAATTATGTAGTAATGAATGTATACTACGGTTACAGCGTGAGATATTCCGTTTGACTGTACGGTACACATTGCTTCCACCAATATAACGCTGTAGAAGATAGATTAGTCTCTTCAAATTTAAATGCTATAACAGCTCTTGAATGTCAAAATACAGATCGTCTGTCCCACGAGATATTATCCTTTGACAACACAGTACTGAGTACAGCGAGCATCGCGGCACC
>NW_016957410.1:0-549 GCF_001483705.2 Eufriesea mexicana
TTAAAGCGGAACATGCTAGAGCACAGTGGAGCGCAGAAGTCCACCGCATTTCAGTGTACAGCCCAAAAGTCAAAGGTACCGTATCCTAGCACAAACAAACACAACAAAACCAAACGTAACCTAACTCAACCTATCGTGCCGCGACAATTATTACTGGTCTCCACAGAGCAAATCGAAGCATAATAGAGGAGAGTGGTGCGCATAAATCTACAGAATCGTTGTGCGTGGCGGAAAAGTCAAAACTACCCTGTGTTAAGCTAACCAAACCTAACATAGCCAAACGTAAATAAACTAAGCCTACCTTGCCGCGGCCATTAACGCCGTCCTCCCCAGTGTCGATTAGAGTATAGGAGAGTAAACTAGAGCGCAGAAATCCACCGAGTAACTGCGTATACCTCGATGGTCCAAGCTATTCATACCTAAACCATTCCAGCGTAGTCTAACCAAACAAAGCATAACTCAACCTAACGTGCCGAGAGCACAATTGCTGACCCCTCCAAAGACAGGCAGAACATATTAGAGCACTGTAGAGCACAGAAATCCACCGAG
>NW_016957411.1:0-950 GCF_001483705.2 Eufriesea mexicana
TGCCGCATTTCGGTGTAGAGCACAAGAGTCAAATGTATCATGTCCCAACGCAACCAATCGTAATGAAACCAAACGTAAACTAACTCACATAGCGCACCGCGAACAATAATTCTGGCCACCCCAAATCCAAGTAGAATATACTAGGGCACAGAATAGTGCAGGCATCCACCGAATCTCAGTGCATGGCTCAAAATTGAAAAATACCATAACCTAACCTGACCTACCCTAACCAAGGGAGGCGTGGCATAGCTCAACGTAACGTACCGCGGTCACTGCTCTTGGCCTCTCCAGAGCCAAGCAGAGTGTAGTTGTAGAGCACAGTAGATCTCTGAAATCCACCGACTAACAGTATATAGTAAGGAAGCCAAAGCTATCGTAACCAAATTTACTATGACCTAGCCTAACAGAACGTAACCTGAATAAAACTAACGTGCCGCGAGCGCTATTACTCGCCACCCCAGAGACGAGCAGAGTATAGTAGAGCACAGTGGATCATAGAAATCCAACTGACAACAGTGTACAGCACAAAAGTCAAAGCTACCCACTCCGAACCTAGCCAATCGCAACATACCCAAACGTAACCTAACTCAACCTGTCCTGTCACGACCACTATTTCTCGCAACCCCAGTGCCGAACAGAGTATGGTAGAGCAAGGTCTGGCACAGGGACACACCGACTTGCCGCGTATAGCACAAAAGTCTAAGTTACCCTATCCTAACCTAACCAAACGTAAGAAACACATACCTAACCTAATATAACCTAACGTGCATGGGCCACAATTGCTGTCCTCCACATCGCCAAGCGGATCATATTGGTGGAAGATAGAGGGTTGGAATTCGCCGAACGGCAGCGTATAGCAGGATAGTCAAAGCTATCCTAACATATCACAAACTTACTTAACCAATCCTAACGTGCTGAGACCACAATATCTGGCAAGCTCAGACACAAAC
>NW_016957412.1:0-1015 GCF_001483705.2 Eufriesea mexicana
CTTTGGCCAGGTTAGGAAACGATAGCCACGACTTTCGTGGTACACACTTCTATTCAGTGGACTTCTGCTTTCTACTTTCCTCTAACATCTGCTGCTTGGCTCTGTGGTGGCAAGCAATATTTGTCTCTTCACGTTATTTTGTGTTGCACTACGTTTGGGTCGGTTAGGTTTGGTGAGCTTAGGTCAGGATATCCTTGAGTCTTGCGGTATACACTGCTACGCAATTGACTTCTGCGCTCCGCTGTGCTGTAGTATGTAATGCTTGGCGCCGGGCGTACCAGATATAATAGCCTGAGAGCGTTTTGTTCACATATTTTACGTATGTTTATGTTACGTTTGGCTAGGTTAGGATACGATGGTCTGGGCTTTTGCGCTGCACACTGCTATTCGGTTGATTCCTGCCTTCTACTGTGCTCTAATACTTTCTGCTTTGATCTGCGGAGGCCAGCAATATCGGTCACGTCACATTACGATCAGTTATACAACGAATTGTTTAGCGGAGGTTAGGCCAGGTTAGGTCAGGGTACGCTAGACTTTTGTGCTATTCATTGCGAGCATGCAATGCGGTAGATTTCTGCGTTTTGCTGTGCTTTAGTATATTCTGCTAGGCGCTGAGGTGGCCCGCAGTAGTGGTGTTGCCCCGTTAGTTTGGGTTATGCTAAATGTGGTTGTGTTACGATTGGTGAGGTTAGTATATGACAGTTTAGACTTTTGTGCTGTACACTGCTATCCGCGAATTTCTGCGCTCCACAGTGTTCTAATATTTACTGATTGGCACTGGGATGCCAGGAATGGTGGTCTCGGCGCGTTAGGTTGAGTTATGCTACGCTCGCATATGACACGTTTCGCTACGTTAGGACAGAAAACACGTTTCGCTACGTTAGGACAGAATTGCTTTGACTTTTGCGCTACACACTGCAATGCGGTGGATTCCTGTGCACTACTGCGCTTCAGAATATTCTGCTTGGCTGTGGCAAGGCCAGAAATAGTGTCCTCGGAGCGTTTGTATGAGATA
>NW_016957413.1:0-778 GCF_001483705.2 Eufriesea mexicana
GGATGGATGGATGTATTGATGTACAGGTGTTTGGATGCATGAATGTATGTTTGTATGGATGTACGGATGGATGGATGTATTTTTGGATGGATGTATCGAAGGATAGACGTACGCATGGATGGATGTGTGTATGTATGGATCTGTGGATGTATGGATGTATGGATGGATGGATGTATGGGTGGATAGATGTATGGATCAAAAATGGGTGTATGGATGGGTGCTTGTATGGATGGATGGATGTATGTTTCGATGGATGTGTGGATGGGTGGATGTATGGATGGATGGACGTATGTAAAGGTGGATGTATGGATGGATGTATGTATGGATGAATGGTTCGATGGACGGATGGATGTATGGACGGATTGAGGTATGGATGAACGGATGTACGGATGTATGGATGCACAGATATATGGATGTATCTATGTATGGATGTACGTATGGATCCTTGTATGGATGAATGTATGGTTGAGTGTATGGGTGTATGGACGATTGTATGGATGTATGCATGGATGTATGCATGGATGTATGCGTGGATGTATGTATGGATGTTTGAATGGATGTTTGGATGAACGTGTGTATGGATGGATTGATGTATGGATACATGGATGTATGTATGGATGGACGTATGGATGTATGAATGGATGGATGTATATATGTATGGATGTATGAATCTATATATGTATGGATTTATGGATGGCTGGATATATGAGTGGACGGATGTATGGACGGATGGATGTATGGATGTATGTATCGATGTATGTATGGATGTATGTATGGT
>NW_016957414.1:0-252 GCF_001483705.2 Eufriesea mexicana
AATAGAATCTTTCTTCCATGTTTATTCAGGAAAGCTATCTCACTAAGATATTAGTCGAAAATGTCAATAAAATTTAATTTTCCACCAAGATTCAATGGCATTGCAATGGCAATAGCACGACAATAGAATCTTTCCTCCATATTTATGCAAGAAAGTTACCTCACCACGATATTAGTTGGAAATGTCAATAAAATTCAATTTTCCAACCAGATTCGATAGCATTGCAATGGCAATAGCACGACAATAGTATCT
>NW_016957415.1:0-265 GCF_001483705.2 Eufriesea mexicana
TGTTGGGTTAGGTTAGGATATACTGGCCTTTGTGATCAACACAGCTATTCTGTGGACCTCTCGACTCTACTGTGCACTGCTATACTCTGCTCGGCTATGGGGAGGGCAGTAGTAGTGGTCTCGTGACGTTCGGATGAGATAGGCTAGGTATCGTCGTGCTACGTTTGTTTAGGATAGGAGATGATAGCTTTGACTTTTGTGATATACACTGCTATTTGGTTAAATTCTGCGCTCATGTGTGCTCTACTTCGCTCTGCCTCTCTGG
>NW_016957416.1:0-672 GCF_001483705.2 Eufriesea mexicana
TGTGTGTATGGATATGTGGATGTATGAATGTATGTATGGATGGATGTAAGGATGGATAGACATTTGGATCGATGGATGCATAGATGGGTGGTTGTATGGATGGATGGGTGTATGTAAGGATGGGTGTATGGATGGATGGATGTATGCATTGATGGACGTATGGATGGATAAACGTATGGATGGATTGAGGTATGGATGGTCGGATGTACGGATGAATGGATGTACGGAGGAATGAATGTATGGATGGATTAGGTATGGATGTATGTATGGATGGATGTATGGATGTATGACTGGAAGGATGTATATATGTATGGATGTATGGATTGATGGATGTATGGATGGATGGAGGTGTGGGTGAATGGATTTTTGGGTGTATGGGTGCATGAAAGTTTGGATGTATGAATGGATGGATGTATGGATGTGTGTATAGATGTGTGTGTAGTGTATGGTTGTATGTATGTGTGAATGTTCGAATGTATGGATGTACGGATGTATGGATGTATGGATGTGTATCTGTATGGATGTATGGATGGCTGGTTGTATCAGTGGTTGGATGTGTGGTTGGATGTAAGTATGGATGTATGTATAGGTGTATGTATGGATTATGTATGGTTGGGTGGATGTATGGATGGATTGATTTATGGACGTGTGGATGTATTAATGTATGGATGG
>NW_016957417.1:0-919 GCF_001483705.2 Eufriesea mexicana
AGCCATTGCAGTGCCATAGTATTTGACTTTAAAATATAATTTTATTAACATTTTTGACTAATACCGGGGTGAGATAACGTTCTTGCCTAAATAAGGAGGAAAGATTCTTTTGGCATGCTATAGCCATTGCAATGCTAAAGTATCTGGCTGGAAAATACAATTTTAGTAACATTTTCATCTAATATCGTGGTGAGCTAGCTTTCTTGCAAAAACAAGTAGGAAGATTTCTATTGGCGTGCTATTGCCATTGCAATGCTATAGAATCTGGACGGAAAATTCATTTTTATTGACATTTTCTACTAATATAGTTGTGAGCCGACTTTCCTGCTCAAATAAGGACGTAACATATTATTGGCGTGCTATAGCCATTGCAATACTACAGAACCTGGACGGAAAATTCAATTTTATTGACATTTGCGAATAATATCGTTGTGAGCTAACTTTCTTGCATAAATAAGGTGGAAAGATTCTATTAGCGTGCTAAAGCAATGCTATGGAATCTGGCAGGAAGATCCAATTTTATTGACATTTTCGAATAATATCGTGGTGAGCTAGCTTACCTGCATAAATGAGGTGGAAAAATTCCATTGGCTTGCTATAGCCATTGCAGTGCTATAGTATCTGGCTGGAAAATATAATTTTATTAACATTTTCGACTAATATCGGGGTGAGCTAACTTTCTTGCCTGAATAAGGAGGAAGGATTTTTTTGGCGTGCTATAGCCATTACAATGCTAAAGAATCTGGCTGGAAAATCCAATTTTATTAACATTTTCTTCTAATATCGTGGTGAGCTAACTTTCTTGCATAAAACAAGGAGGAAGAATTCTATTGGTGCGCTATTGCCATGCAATGCAATTGGTTCTGGCTGGAACATTCAATTTTATTGACATTTTAGGCTAATATCGTGGTGAGCTAAC
>NW_016957418.1:0-552 GCF_001483705.2 Eufriesea mexicana
GTACTTGCCATTGGATTGAAGGCGTTAGACGATCTATTCACCAAGCTACAACAGATTATAGATGTTGAATAGACCTACACGCTGGCAAGTAGATGGCTGTACTCGCCGTTGGTTGAAGGCGTAAGGCGACCTATTCACAAAGCTATAACGAATTATAGATTTTGACTAGACCTATTCTCTGGCAAGTAGATGACTGTACTTGCCATTGGACTGATGACGTTAGGCGATCTATATTATATATTTTGAATAGACCTATTCGCTTGCAAGTAGATGGCTGTACTTGCCATTGGATTGAAGGCGTTAGGCGATCTTATCGCCAAGCTATAACAAGTTATTGATTTTGAATATACCTGTTCTCTGGCAAGCCGATGGCTGCACTTGCCATTGGGTTGATGGCGTTAGGCGATCTAATCTCGAAGCTATAACAAGCTACAGATTTTGAATAGACCTGTTCTCTGGCAAGTAGATGGCTGCGCTTGCCATTGGATTGAATGCGTTAGGCACCCTATTCGCCAAGCAATAACAGGTTACAGTTTTTGAATAGACCTATTC
>NW_016957419.1:0-236 GCF_001483705.2 Eufriesea mexicana
GCGTAGCCTAACTCAAAGTGAAGTGCCGAGAATATCATTGCTGGCCTTTCCAGGTCCAAGCAGAGTATTTCAGAGCACTGTAGAGCGCAGAAATCCGCCGAATACCAGCGTTCAGCACAAAAGATGAAGCCATTGGTCCCTAACCTCACAAACCGAAATAGAGCCAAACGTAGCATAATCCAAGATAACGTGCCGCTAAACTATTGCTGGCCTCCCCACATTCGAGCATAGTATAG
>NW_016957420.1:0-563 GCF_001483705.2 Eufriesea mexicana
TTTATTGACATTATCGACTAATATCGCTGTGAGCTAACTTCCTTGCATAAGTAAGGAGGAAAGGAGCTTTCTGTGTGCAATAGCCTTTGCAACGATATAGAATGTGGCTGGGAAGTACAATTTTGCAGACATTTTCGACTAATATCATGGTGAGCTATCTTTCTATCATAAATAAGGAGGAAGGATTCAATTGGCGTGCTATAGCCATTGCAACGATATAGAATGTGGCTGGGAAGTACAATTTTGCAGACATTTTCGACTAATATCATGGTGAGCTATCTTTCTATCATAAATAAGGAGGAAGGATTCAATTGGCGTGCTATAGCCATTGCAACGATATAGAATGTGGCTGGGAAGTACAATTTTGCAGACATTTTCGACTAATATCATGGTGAGCTATCTTTCTATCATAAATAAGGAGGAAGGATTCAATTGGCGTGCTATAGCCATTGCAACGATATAGATTGTGGCTGGAAAATACAATTTTGTTGACATTTCCTACTAATACCATTGTGAGCTATCTTCCTTGCACAGGTAAGGAGGAAAGATACTTTTGGCGTGCT
>NW_016957421.1:0-942 GCF_001483705.2 Eufriesea mexicana
AACGGTGACATACCCAAACGTAACATGACACAACCTAACGTGCAGCGATCAGAATTTCTGGCCTCGCCAGTGTCAAGAGCGACATAACGGAGCACAGCCGAGAGCAGAATTCGGACGAATAGCAGTATATACCGCGAAAATCCAAGCTATGCAAACCTAACCCAAGCAAACATAGCTTAACGATATGTAGCCTGACAGCACCTCACGTGCCGAGACCATTTTTGCTGGCCTCCGCAGAGCCTACTAAAATATGCTAGTGCACAGTATAGCGCCGAAGCACGCCGCATTGCACTGCAAAGCACAAAAGCCGAAGATATTCCAACCTAACCTGATCTAACCTAACCTAACCAAACGTAGACTAACCCAACGTATCGTGCCGATGCCACTAATGCAGTCACACACAGAGACAAGGTGAACGTATTAGAGCAGAGTAGAGTGCAGATGCAGAAATCCGCCGGATAGCGGTGTATAAAGCAAAGGTCGCATCCAGCCCATCCTAACCGAACCAATTGTAACGTAACATAACTCATCCTAACGTGCAGCGACCACCATTGCTGGCATCGCCAGAGTCGGGCAGAGTATACTCGAGCACAGTACAGCACAGAAGTCCGCCGAATAACCGTCTATGCCCAGAAGGACAAAGCTATCCAAACGTAACCCGAATAAACATAGCCTAACAAAACGTAACTTGACCCAACCTAACGTGCCGAGACCACTGTTGCAGGCTTCCGCAGAGCCATGCAGTACCCACTAGAGCTCAGTAGAGCGGAGAAGTCCACCGCACTGCAATGTAGTGCACAAGGGCCGTAGATATCACAACCTAGCCTTCATAACCTAACCTAACGAATCAAGAACTAACGGATCCTAACGTGCCGAGACCACTATTTCTAGTCATCACAGTGCCAATCAGAGCATATTAGAGCCCACAGAGCGCAGAAATAT
>NW_016957422.1:0-490 GCF_001483705.2 Eufriesea mexicana
CTAACGTATTCTGCTTGGCTCTGGGTTGGCCTGCAATAGTGGTCGGGGTACGTTACGTTGAGAATGGTTACGTTTTGTTATGTTACGATTGGCTATGTTAGGAGCGGATGGCTTTGACTTTGGTGCAACATTCTACTTTTACGTGGATATCTACTCCCTACTGTGCTATAATATTTTCAGCTTGGCTCTGGGAAGTCGAGCAATAGCGGCCGCGGCTCGTTACGTTCAGACAGGTTACGTTCGGTAACGTTGACTTGTGCTAAGTTTGTCAGGTGTAGCTTTAACTTTTGTGCTGTACACTGCTATTTGGCGGATTTCTGCGCCCTACTGCGCTTCAGATTGTCCTGTTTGGCTCTGCGGAGGCCAGAAATTGTGGTCGCGGTAATTGTGGTCGCGGTACGTCACGTTATGTTAGGATACGTTGTGTTAGGTTGGGTCTGTATAGATTTTGTAAATGTACCTTCATCTTTTGTGCTGTACACTGCTATTT
>NW_016957423.1:0-258 GCF_001483705.2 Eufriesea mexicana
GTTATCTTCCTTGCATAAGTAAGGGGTAAAGGTATTATTGGCGTGCTATAGCCTTTGCAATGCAACAGAATCTTGCTGGAAAATTTAATTTTATTCATATCTTCGGCTAACATCGTTGTGTGCTAACTTCCTTGCATATATAAGGAGGAAAGAATCTATTGGCGTGATATAGAAAATGCAATGCAGTAGAATCCGGCTGGAAAATTCAGTTTTATTGACATTTACGACTAATATCGTGGTGAGTTATCTTTCTTGCAT
>NW_016957423.1:293-1350 GCF_001483705.2 Eufriesea mexicana
CGTGCTATAGCCATTGCAATGATATAGATTGTGGCTGGAAGATGCAGTTTTATTGACATTTTCGACTAAGATCGCGGTGAGCTAACTTTCTTGTATAAATAAGGAGGGTAGATTCTACTGGCGTGCTATAGCCACTGCATTGCTATAGCATGCAGTTGGAAAATACAATTATATTGACATTTCCGGATGATATTGTGGTGAGCTAACTTTCTTGCATAAATACGGAGTAAAGATTCAATTGGCGTGATATAGCCATTGCGTTGATATAGAATGTGTTCGGAAAATTCAAATTTATTGACATTTTCCACTAACATCGTGGTGAGCTATCTTTCTTGCATATATAAGGAGGAAAGATGCAATTCACGTGCTATAGCCGTCGCAATGCTATAGAGTCTGGCTGGAAAGTTCAATTTTATTGACATTTTCGACTAATATTGTGGTGAGTTATCTTCCTTGCATAAGTAAGGGGTATAGGTATTATTGGCGTGCTATAGCCTTTGCAATGCTACAGAATCTTGCTGGAAAATTTAATTTTATTCACATCTTCGGCTAACATCGTTGTGAGCTAACTTCCTTGCATATATAAGGAGGAAAGAATCTATTGGCGTGATATAGAAAATGCAATGCAGTAGAATCCGGCTGGAAAATTCAGTTTTATTGACATTTACGACTAATATCGTGGTGAGTTATCTTTCTTGCATTAATAAGGAGAAAAGATTCTACTGACGTGCTATAGCCATTGCAATGATATAGATTGTGGCTGGAAGATGCAGTTTTATTGACATTTTCGACTAAGATCGCGGTGAGCTAACTTTCTTGTATAAATAAGGAGGGTAGATTCTACTGGCGTGCTATAGCCATTGCATTGCTATAGCATGCAGCTGGAAAATACAATTTTATTGACATTTCCGAATGATATTGTGGTGAGCTAACTGTCTTGCATAAATACGGAGTAAAGATTCAATTGGCGTGATATAGCTATTGCGTTGATATGGAATGTGTTCGGAAAATTCAAATTTATTGACATTTTCAACTAACATAGTGGTGAGCTATCCTT
>NW_016957424.1:0-1113 GCF_001483705.2 Eufriesea mexicana
CCTACCCTGCCCTAACCAAACGGAACGTAACTTAACCGGAACTAATGTGCCGCGACCACAATTTCTGGCCCCCTCACTCTCAAGCAGAGCATATGAGAGCACAGTAGAGCGCAGAAATCATCTGTACAGCAGAGTATAGCACAAAAGTCAAAGCTATCCTATCCTAACCTGACCAAACGTACCGTAATCGAAAGTAACCTATCAAAATTTATCGTACCGCGACCATAATTGCTGGCCTCCCCAGGGTCCAGCAGATTATAGTAGAGGGCAGTCGAGCGCGAAAGGGCACCAAATAGCAATGTATAGCACAAGAGTCAAAGATGTCCTAATCTAATGAGTGACTACACCTTACGTGCCGCGACTACTATTTGCTGGCATCCACAGAGACAAGCAGATTGTGATGGCGCACAATATAGCACAGAAGTCCAAAGGATACCAGTGTGTAGCACGAATGTCGAAGATATCCTAACCTAACACTACATGACGCAACCTAACCAAACGCATTGTAGCTCAACATATCGTTCCACGACCACTACTGCTGGCCTCCCGAGTGCCGAGCAGAGTATAGTAGAGCTATCTAGAGCGCAGGAATTCCCCGAATTGAAGTTTACAGCACAAAAGTCAAAGATATCCTGTTCAAACCTATCCAAATGTAAACTAACCAAGCGTCATCAAACACAGCCTAACGTGCCGCGTTCACTATTACTCGCATCGCTGACAATGCAGAACATATTAGAGGAGAGAAGGGCGCAGAAACCCAGAGATTGGCAGTGTATGTCAGAAGAATCAAAGCTATCTAAACCTTACCCATGCTAACGTAAGCTATCCCAACGTAACCGAACAAAACCTAACACGCCGCGGTCGCGATTTCTGGCCTCCCTAGAGCCAAGCAGATCATATTTGATTGGAGCGGGGCGCAGAAATCAACAGAATCGCAGTGTAAAGTAGAAAAGTCAGAGATACCCATACCAAACCCAAACTAACGTATCCTAATCTGCCATCGCATACTCAACGTATCGTGACGCGACCACTATTGCTGGCCTCCACGGTGCCAAGCAGATTAGAGTATAACACAGTAGAGGGCAGGAATCCACCGAATAACTGTGTATAGCA
>NW_016957425.1:0-489 GCF_001483705.2 Eufriesea mexicana
CAAAAATGTCAATAAAAGAGAGTTTTCCTTCCAGATTCTACAGCACTGCAATGCCTATGGCACACCAACAGTATATCTCCTCCTTATTTATGCAAGCAAGTTAACTCACCAAACGTTAGACGAAAATGTCAATAAAATTGAATTTTCCAGCCAGTTTCTATAGCATTGTGACTGCTATAGCACGTGAGTTGCATCTTTCCTAATTATATATGCAAGAAAGTTAGCTCACCACGATGTTAGCCGAAAATGTCAATAAATTTGAATTTTCCAAACACACTCTATATCAACGCAATGGCTATAGCACGCCAAATGAATCTTTCCTCCTTATTTATTCAAGAAAGTTAGCTCACCACGATATTAGTCGAAAATGTCAATAAAATTGAATTTTCCAGGAAAATGAAGATTCTATAGCGTTGCAATGGTAACAGCACGCCAATAGGATCTTTACTCCTTACTTGTGCAAGAAACTTCGCTCACCACGATATTAGA
>NW_016957426.1:0-273 GCF_001483705.2 Eufriesea mexicana
TACGGATTGCTTTGACTACATTGGCATAGACTGTTATTCGTTGGACTCCTGCGCTCTACTGTGGCCTACTGTATTCTGCTTAGCCCTGGGGCGTCCAGCCATAGTGGTCGCATCACGTCAGTTAGGCTTACGTTACGCTCGGTTACGTCACGATTTCTTATGTTGGGAGGGGTTAGCTTTGACCTTTGCCCTATACACTGCTATTCGGCAGATTTCTGCACACTACTGTGCTCTAACCTGTTCAGCTTGTCTCTGGGTGTACCAGCATTAGTG
>NW_016957427.1:0-240 GCF_001483705.2 Eufriesea mexicana
TACTCGTTGGATTTCTGCGCTCTGCTGTGCTCTAGTATGTCCAGCTTGGCTCTGGGGAGTGCGACAACCGCGGTGTCGGCACGCTAGGTTGAGTTCTGTTACGCTTGGTTATGTTACGGTTGGTTAGGTTAGGAGAGGATAGTTTTGACTTTTGTGCTATAGTATGCTATTAGATACATTTGCGCGCCCTACAGCGCTCAAATATTTTCAGCTTGGCACTGTTAGTGCCGGCAATAGTGG
>NW_016957428.1:0-556 GCF_001483705.2 Eufriesea mexicana
CAGCAGCGTATAGCACAAAAGTCGGAGATACCCTAACTTAACCTGACGTAACTTACCCTAGCCAAACCTAGCCTAACTGAACCTGAAGGGAGCAGACCGCAATTCCTGCCCTCCCCAGGGCAATTCAGAGCATACTAGAGCACAGCAGAGCACAGAATCCAACCGGGTAGCAGTGTATACCGCAAAAGTCAAGGCCAACAGAGCCAAACCTACCCAGACATAACCTAACCAAACGTAACCTAGCACAAACTGTCGTGCCACTACCACAAAGGCCGACACCACTAGGGTCAAGCAGAACATATTACACGACAGTAAATCGCAGAAATCAATAGAATCGCTGCGTATAGCGGAAAAGTCGAAGCTACGCATGCCATACCATATCAAACGTAACCTAACCAAATGTAGCATATCTCCACTGAGCTTGTCGACGCATACATTGCTGGCCTCCCCAGAGCCAAGCATGCACAGTAGACAGAGTACAGCGCAGAAATCAACCGCATTTCAATTTACAGCTGAAAACTTACAGATATCCTCTAATAGCCCAAACAAACCTAAC
>NW_016957429.1:0-269 GCF_001483705.2 Eufriesea mexicana
TGGTGGCATTAGGCGTTCTACTTCGCTATACTGCATTCTGCTTGGCTCTAGCTAGACCAGCGACAGTGGTCTCGGCAGATTAGATTGAGGTAGGCTCCGTTTGGTCGGTTATGTTTGCTTATATTAGGTCTGGGTTGCTTCGATTTTTCTGCTATAAACTGCGGTTCTATGGATTTCTGCGCAATACTCTCCTCTATTATGCTGTACTTGGCTCTGTGGTGGACTACAATAATGGTCGTGGCGTGTCAGGTGGAGTCATGTTACGTTTG
>NW_016957430.1:0-483 GCF_001483705.2 Eufriesea mexicana
CACTCATTCATCCATCCATACTTACATCCATACATATATATATCCATACAGCCATACATATATCCATCCATACATCCATTCATCCGTACATACACACATTCGCACATCCATACGTACATACATCCAGCCATGCATCCGTTCATCCACACATCCTCCCACCCACACTTCAGTACATGCACACATCCATTCATCCACCCATACATCCATACATCCACCCATATGCACAATCATACATTCGTACATCCATGCATCCATACATCGATACATTCATGCATCGATACATCCATTCATTCATACATCCATCCATCCATCCATACATCCATACATCCGTACATCCATACATTCCTACATAAACAAGTCCATCCACACATACATAAATCCTATCATCCGCACTTCCATCCATCGATATTTCCATCCATGCACACATCCATACATATATACATACGTAAATCCGTCAATACATACCTCAATCCTTCCATTCAT
>NW_016957431.1:0-678 GCF_001483705.2 Eufriesea mexicana
TCCATCCATACATCCATACATACATCAATACATACACCCATACATACACAAATACATTCGTCCGTACATACATCCATTCACACATCCTTCCATACAACCATACATACAGCCATAGTTATATCCATACATACATCCGTACATACATCCATACATCCATCCATCCATACATCCATACATATTTACATCCATACATCCAAACATCCGTACATCCGTGCATCCATCCATTCGTACATCCATACATACATCCATACAACCATACATACATCCGTACATACATCCATACATCCATCCATCCATACATCCATACATATTTACATCCATACATCCAAACATCCGTACATCCGTGCATCCATCCATTCGTACATCCATACATACATCCATACAACCATACATACATCCGTACATACATCCATACATCCATCCATCCATACATCCATACATATTTACATCCATACATCCAAACATCCGTACATCCGTGCATCCATCCATTCGTACATCCATACATACATCCATACAACCATACATACATCCGTACATATATCCATACACACATCCATACATACATCCATTCATCCATCCATTCATACGTACATATATTCATTCATCCATCCCTCCAAACATACATACATCCATACATCCATACATCCATACATATATACAACCATACATCCATACATC
>NW_016957431.1:754-1347 GCF_001483705.2 Eufriesea mexicana
AAACATCCATTCATCCATCCATCCATAAATGCATCCGTCCATTCATACGTCCATCCATACATCTATCCATCCGTACATACAAACATACATCGATGCATGCGTCAATCTGTTCATCCATACACACATCCATCAATACATACATCCATACATCCACACATCCATATATCCACAAATCCATCTATCCGTACTTCCATCCATCGATACACCCATCCATCCATACATCCATACATATATCAAAATATACATCCATCCATCCATACATCCACACATATATACTTCCGTACATCCATGCATACATCCATACGTGCATGCATACAAGCACCCGCACATACATCCATACAACCATACATTCATGCATCCATACATCTTTACCTAAATACATATATCCATCCATATATCCCGCCATCCAAACATACAAACATCCATACATCCATCAATCCATACACCAATACATCCATACATTCATACATCCATACATCCATTCATTAATGCATCTATACATACGACCTTCCATCCATCCATGCATCCGATCTTCCAACCATCCATTCACCCACTATTCAGTTCATCCACCCATCCATTCATCCACCCGCACA
>NW_016957432.1:0-1081 GCF_001483705.2 Eufriesea mexicana
AAAATACAAAGATATCCGAACCTAACCCATGCCAACGTATACAAACCAAACGTATCCAGAAAGAGTACAACGAGCCACAACCGCTGTTGCTGGACCCCCTGAGTCGAACAGCGTATAGTACAGCTACGAAGAGCACTGTAATCACCGACCGCTGTTGCTGGACCCCCTGAGTCTAACAGCGTATAGTACAGCTACGAAGAGCACTGTAATCCACCGAATTGAAGTTTATAGCACAAAAGTCAAAGACACCCTATCCTAACATAACCAAACGTGACATAAGCAGACGTAACGTAACCCAAACCGACGTGTCACGACCGCTGTTGCTGGCCTCACGAGAGCTAAGCACATTACAGCGGAGCAATGTAGAACGCTGAAATCGTCGAGGAGCAGTGTAAAGCGCAAAAGCCAAAGCCAACCTAACCAAACGTAACCAAGCCAAACATATGCAAAAGCTACGTAACTCTGCCTAACGTGCCGAGAGCACTATTTCTGTCTTCCACGGAGGAAAGCAGAATGCGATAGCGCACAGAAGTGCGCCAAAGCACATAGATCAGCAGAGTGCAGCACAGGAGTCAAAGATACCCTAGCTTAACCCAACGTTACCTAATCTAACCAAACGCTATGTAACACAACCTATCATGCTGCGACCACTACTTCTGGCCCCCTAGAGTCGAGCAGAGTGTAACAGAGCAACGTAGAGCGCAAGAATCCACCGTGTTGCCGTGTATAACACAAAAGTCAAAACTATCCTCTTCTGACCTAACCAAACGTAACATAACCAAACGCAACATTATTAAGACTAACTTGCCGAGACCAACACCGCTGGCCTCGCTAGAGCCAGGCAAAATATATTAGAGCACAGTACAGTACGGAAAACCACCGAATAGCGGCGTATAGCACAAAAGTCACAGCCATCGTTACCGAGCCGAGCCTAACCAAACCCAACCAAACGTAACATATCTCAACCTATCTCGCCACACCAGCCATAGCTGTCCGCCCTTGATTCGGGTAGGGAAATGTAGAGCAACAAAGAGCACAGAAATCCACGGAGTAGTAGTGTATAGATCAAAATTCGGATTTA
>NW_016957433.1:0-202 GCF_001483705.2 Eufriesea mexicana
AAGGTCAGTTCAGGTCAGTTCAGGTCAGGCCAGGTCAGTCCAGGTCAGGTCAGGTCAGATCAGGTCAGATCAGTCCGGGCAGGTCAGGTCAGGTCAGGTCAGGTCAGGTCAGGTCATGCCAGGTCAGATGCTGTCAGTTCAGGTCAGTTCAGATCAGTTCAGGTCAGGCCATGTCAGGCCAGATCATATATCGTCAGGTCAG
>NW_016957434.1:0-278 GCF_001483705.2 Eufriesea mexicana
GGATTGCTGGATGGATGTATGGATGGATAGATGTATGGATGTATGAATGGATGGATTTATGGGCGTGTGGACGTATGAACGCGTGGGTGGATGGATATATGGATGGATAGATGTGTGGAAAGGTGGATGTACGGATGGATGTATGTATGGATGAATGGTTGTGTGGATGGACGGATGTATGAATGGATTGAGGTATGGATGGACGGATGTACGTATGTATGAATGTATGAATGTATATATCTACGGATGTATGGATTTACAGGTGTATGGTTGTGTGG
>NW_016957434.1:698-1673 GCF_001483705.2 Eufriesea mexicana
ATGTACGGATGAATGGATGTACGGAAGAATAGATGTATGGATGGAATGAGGTATGGATGTATGTATGTATGGATGTATGAATGTATGAATGGATGGATGTATATATGTATGGACGTATGGGTTGATGGATTTATGGATGGATGGAGGTGCGGATGGATGGACTTTTGCATGTATGGATGCATGAATGTATGGATGTATGAATGGATGGATGTGTGGATGGATGGATGTATGTATGCATGGATGTATGGATGTAAGAATATGTGGATGTACGGAGGCATGGATGTATGGTTGTGTGGGTGGACGAATGGATGGGTGAATGGACGGAAGAATGGATGCATGTACGGCTGCTTTTATGGATGAATGTATGTATGTATGCATGGATGTATGCATGGATGTATGGATGGATGTATGGATGTATGGGTGTATGTATGTATGCATTTATGGATATACGTATGTATGAATGTATGGAAGTATGGATGTATGGATTATGCATGTATGGATGTATGTATGTATGTATGTATGGATGTAAGATTGTATGGATGTATGCATGTATGGATGAATGGATGTATGGGTGTTTGGACGCATGGATGTACGAAATTGTGGATGTTCGTGTGAATGGATGTATGGATGGATGTATGGATGTATTGATGTATGTATGTATGTATGTATCGATGAATGGATTGTTGGATGGATGTATGGATGGATAGATGTATGGATCGATGGATGTATGGATGGGTGGATGTATGAATGGGTGAATGTATCGAAGGGTGGACGTATGGATGGATGTATGTGTGGATGGCAGGATGTATGGATGGATGGATGTATTGATGTACAGGTGTATGGATGCATGAATGTATGGTTGTATGGATGTATGCATGTATGGATGTATGGATGAATGGATGTATCGAGTGGTAGACGTACGAATGGAAGGATTTATGGATGTATGGCTGTGTGGATGTCTGGATGAAAGTATGT
>NW_016957435.1:0-1184 GCF_001483705.2 Eufriesea mexicana
AGTTAACTTTCACGCATATATAAGGTGGATAGATTCTGTTGGCGTGCTGTAGGCATTGCAATGATAAAGATTGTGGATGGGCAATTCTATTTAATTGACATTTCTGCTATTATGCTGGTGAGATAACTTTCTCGTATATATAAGTAGGATAGATACTATTGGCGTGCTATAGGCATTGCAATGCACTAGAATCTTCCTGGAAAAGTCAATTTAATTCACATTTTCTACTAATTTCGTGGTGAGATAACTTCCTTGCATTGGTACGGAGGAAAGATACGTTCGGAGTGCTATAGCCTTTGCAATGCAGTGGAATCTGGATGGAAAACTCAATTTTATTAACATTTTTGACTAATACCGTGGTGAGCTAACTTTCTTGCATAAACATGGTGGAAAGAATCTATTGGCGTGATATAGCCATTGCAACGCTGCAGAATCTGGATGGAAAATTCAATGTTATTGACATTTTTGTCTTTTATCGCGGTGAGCTACCTTTCATGCATAAATAAGCAGGGTAGATTTTATTGGCGTGCTGTAGACATTGCAATGATATAGAGTGTGGTTGGAAAATTCAATTTTATTGACATTTTCGACAAATATCGTGGTGAGTTCATATTCTCGCATAAAAAAGGATGAATGGTTCTATTGGCTTGCTATTGCCTTCGCAAAGCTATAGAATCTGTTTTGAAGATTTAATTTTATTGACATTTTAGGCTAATATCGTGGTGAGTTTACTTTCTCGCAAAAATAAGGAGGAGAGATTCTATTGGCGTGCTATAGGTTTTGCAATGCTATAGAATCTTGCTGGAAAGTACAATATTATTGACAGTTTCGACTATTATCGTGGTGAGCTAACTTTCTTGCATAAATAAGGAGGAGAGATTCTACTGGCGTGCTATAGACAATGCAATGCTATGGAATCGTCGTGGAGAATTTAATTTTATTGACATTTTCGACTAATTCCGTGGTGAGCTAACTTTCTTGCATAAATAAATAGGGATGATTCTATTGGCGTGCTATAGCCATTTCAATACTATAGAATATGGCTGGAAAGTTCAATATTATTGACAGTTTCGACTACTATCGTGGTGAGCTATCTTTCTTGCCTAAATAAGTAGGGTAGATTCTATTGGCGTGCTATAGACATTGCACTGCAGTAGAATCTGGCTGGAAATTTCAATTTTATT
>NW_016957435.1:1205-1450 GCF_001483705.2 Eufriesea mexicana
TAATATCGTGATGAGCTAACATTCTTGCATAAACAAGGAGGAAGGATTATATTGGCAAGATATAGGCACTGCAATGCAATTGAGTCTTCGTGGAAAATTCAATTTTGTTGGCATTTTCGACTAATTTCGTGGTCAGCTAACTTCCTTGCATAGGTAAGGGGGAAAAATCCATTCGTGGTGCAATAGCCATTGCAATGCTGCGGAATCTGGCTAGAAAATTCAATTTTATTGACATTTTCGGCTAA
>NW_016957436.1:0-221 GCF_001483705.2 Eufriesea mexicana
TTAGACTCTTGTGTTATACATTGCTATTAGGTGGATTTCTGCTTTCTATTGTGCTCTAATATGTTCTGCTTGGCTATGGGCAGTCCAGCAATAATTGTCTCATCACGTTATGTTGAGCTGCACTACGTTTGGATAGCTTAGCTTGGGTCAGGCTAGGTTACGTTATCTTTCACTTTTCTGCTTTGCAGTGCAATGAGGTGGATTTTTGCGCTTTACTGTGC
>NW_016957437.1:0-706 GCF_001483705.2 Eufriesea mexicana
CAATTTCTGCGATTAATTTACCAACTTTTATACCTGTATTGTAAAGGCGCGTCCTTTACGAACGTTCTAATATAATGTCGAATATTCATTTCTTCTAAATTAATTACTTATGTGCATTTATTTCCCAGAGTGTTCCAACTCATGTCGATAATACTATTGGTTTTTCATTAATTACTATCTTCTATGCAATTAATTTATAAATTACATGCGCACATTATATAAGCAACATCCTTGGAAATATTCTCATATGATTCTTGTTCGTATTTTACTTCTAGTTTTCTTCATAATTAATTATTTTCATGGAGAACCGTGCCGAATGTTGTTGTGAAATCGCGGACACCATCAAGTAATTATTAATAACAAACTAAATACCATCAAATTATGTGCAAAAATTGCATAAGAATGTTGCCCAAAGATCCAGCTGTCTGATCCAATTATAAAAGTTCATAAATTAATCGCAGAAATCGAGTAATTGCCAATTTTCCAATTTCCGAAGCATCCATCCTTTTCTAGTCGCTTGCTGTCCTTGTCACAAGGACAATACTTTTACAGCCTATATGGACAATACTTTTGCCGCTTCTGGACAATATTTGTCCCACTTTTGGACAATACTTTTGCCATTTCTGGACAATACTTTTGCCGCCTCTGGACAAAACTTTTGCCGCTTCTGTGGACAATACCTTTGCAGCTCGGCCGTTAAATTTTC
>NW_016957438.1:0-598 GCF_001483705.2 Eufriesea mexicana
AGAAGTCCACCGAACAACAGACTATAGCATGAACGTCGAAGGTACCCCTACAGAAATAGAACTATCCTAAACTAACCCGACGCAACGCGAACCATCCCAAACCTCCGAGGCCAATAATGCAGGCACTACCAGATCCAAATAAAAAATATAGGAACGCAGTGGGGCGCACAAATGCACGGAGAGCAGTGTATAGCACAAATGTCTACACTATCGTATCCCAACCTCCTCAAACGTAGCACATCCGAACGTAGCATAACTCAACCTAAGGAGCCAAGACGAGTACTACTGGGCACCACAGAGCCAAGCAGAGCATACTAGAGCTCATCAGAGCGCAGAAATCCACCGAATATCAGTGGATAGCGCAAAAGTGAAAGTAGCCTATCCTAACATAGCCAAGCGTAACACAACCAAGATATAACTCAAGCTTACATGACGAGGCAACCATTCCTGACCTCCACAGAGGCAAGCAGGATGTACTAGAGCACAGTAGTGAACAGAAATGCAAAGCATTGCAGAGAATAGAGCAGAAGCCGTTGCTAACTAACCTAACTGGAACTAATCTAACATAGTCAAACGTAGCATAACTCAATGTGGCGTG
>NW_016957439.1:0-544 GCF_001483705.2 Eufriesea mexicana
TAGCCTAACCTAACCAAACATAGCATAAGCGTACGTAACCAAACTCCACCTAACCGCTCTACACTACTAATACTGACCTTCCCAGAGCAAAGCGGAATATACTAGAGCACAGTAGAGGGCAGATATCCAACGAATAGCAGTGTACAGCACGAAAGTCAGAGCTATCCATACCAAAGACGAACAGACATATCCTAACGAAACGTAATCTAACACAACCTAACGTGCCGCGACCAGTATTGCTGGCCTCCAAAGAGCCAAGCAGAGCATAATATAGGGGAGCAGAGCGCAGGAATCGATAGAGTCACAGTATATAGCAGAAAAATCGAAGCTATCCAATCCTAACCATGGCGAACATAATCTGTCCAAACGTTGCGTATGCCAACGGAACTTGGCGAGACCACTATTGCTGGCCTCCCCAAAGCCAAGCCGAACATAGTAGATGCCGAACATAGTAGAGAATAGTAGATCGCAGAAATCGACTGCCTTACAGTGTACATCGAAAAGTTCAAGGATGTGCTGCCTTAACCGGAACAAATCTAACCGA
>NW_016957440.1:0-767 GCF_001483705.2 Eufriesea mexicana
CACCTTATTTATGCAAGAAAGGTGGCTCACCGCGATATAAGTCTAAAATGTCAGTAAAATTGATTTTTTCTGCCATAGTCCAGAGCATTGCAAACGCTATAGCACGCCAGTAGCATCTTTCCCCCTTTCTTACGCAAGGGTGTTAGGTCACAACGATATTAGTCGAAAATGTCAATAAAGTTTTATTTTCCAGGAGGATTCCATAGCTTGCAATGCCTATAGCACGCCAATAGGATCGTTCCTCCTTAGTTATGCAAGAAAGTTAACTCACCTTGATATTAGTCGAAAATGTCAACAAAATTGTATATTCCAGCCACAATCTATATGATTGCAATGCCTATAGCACTCAAAAAGCATCTTTCCTTCTAACTTGTTCAAGAAAGTTAGCTCACCACGATATTAGTCGAAAATGTCAACAAAATTGTAATTTCCAGCCACAATCTATATGATTGCAATGCCTATAGCACTCAAAAAGCATCTTTCCTTCTAACTTGTTCAAGAAAGTTAGCTCACCACGATATTAGTCGAAAATGTCAATAAATTTGTATTTTACTTCCAGATTCTACAGCATTGCAAATCCTATAGCACGCCAACAGTATCTTTCCGCCTCATTTATGCATTAAAGTTAGCTCACCACAATATTAGTCGAAAATGACAATAAAATTGAATTTTCCAGCCAGATTCTACAGCATTGCAATGGATATAGCACGCCAAAAGTATCTTTCCTCCTTAGCTATGCAAGGAAGATAGCTCACCACGGTATCATT
>NW_016957440.1:891-1835 GCF_001483705.2 Eufriesea mexicana
CATAGCATTGCAAAGGCTATAGCACTCCAATAGTACCTTTCCCCCATACTTACGCAAGGAGGTTTGGTCGCCACGATATTAGTCGAAAATGTCAACATAATTGTATTTTCCAGCCACATTCTGCATCATTGCAATGGCTATGGCACTCAAAAAGCATCTTTCCTCCTTACGTATGCAAGGAAGATAGCTCACCACGATACTAGTCGAAACTGTCAATAAAATTGAATTTTCCTTCCATATTCCACAGCACTCCAATGCCTATAGCACGCCAACAGGACCTTTTCTCCTTATTTATGCAAGCAAGTTAACTCACCACAATATTCGTCGAAGCTGTCAATATAATTGAACTTTCCAGGAGGATTCTGTAGCATTGCAACGCTCATAGCAGGCTAAAAGTATCGTCCCTATTTAGCTTTGCGAGGAAGTTAACTCACCACGATGTTATTCGAAAATGTCAATAAAATTGAACTTTCTAGACAGATTCTACAGCATAGCAATGGCTATAGCGCCACAAGTGGAACTTTCATACATACTTACGCAAGGAAGTTTGCTCACCACGATATTAGTCGAAAATGTAAATAAAATTGAATTTTCCTTCCAGATTCTACAGCACTCCAATACCCATAGCACACCAACAGGACCTTTCCTCCTTATTTATGCAAGCAAGTTAACTCACCACAATATTCGTCGAAGCTGTCAATATAATTGAACTTTCCAGGAGGATTCTGTAGCATTGCATCGCCCATAGCAGGCTAAAAGTATCGTTCCTATTTAGCTTTGCGAGGAAGTTAGCTCACCGCGATATTAGTCGAAAATGTCGATGAATCTGGAATTTCCAGGAAGATTCTATAGCTTTGCAATGCCTATAGCACTCCAATAGAATGTTTCTTCCTTATTTAAGAAAGAATGTTAACTCACGGCGATATTAGTCGAATATGCCAATA
>NW_016957441.1:0-539 GCF_001483705.2 Eufriesea mexicana
CTAAATTTGGTCAGGACGTCTTTGACTTTTGTGCTGTACGCTGCTATTTGCTGGATTCCTGCGGCCTACATTGCTCTAGTATACTCTGCTCGACCCTCGGGATTTGAGTCATAGTGGTCGTGGCTCGTTAGGTAGAGCGTGATTAAGTTCGGTTAGGTCAGGTTAGGATAAGTTTGGTTGGGTTAGCTTCGACTTTCATGCTATACACAGTTATTCGTTGGACTCCTGCCCTCCACTGTGCTCTTCTCGGATCCACTATGACCTAGTGAGGCTAGCAATAGTGGTAGCGACAGGTTAAATTGAGCTATGCTACGTTAGGTTAGGTTAAGTTTCTTTAGGCTAGGTTTGGAGATCTTACTTTGACTTTTCCGCTGTAGACTGCGATTTTATGGAAACTCGCTCCACACTCTCCTCTAACATGTTCTGCTTGACACTGTGGAGGCCAGCAATAGTGGTATCGACACGTTAGGTTGAGTTAGGCGGCGTTAGGTTAGGTTACGTTTGGTCAGGTTAGAATAGTGTAACTTCGACTTCTGTGC
>NW_016957442.1:0-266 GCF_001483705.2 Eufriesea mexicana
TGTCAGGTCAGGTCAGGTCTGGTAAGGTTAGGCCAGGCCAGATCATGCCTGGTCAGGTCAGGTTAGGTTAGGTTAGGTTAGGTCATGTCGGGACAGGTCAGGTCAAGTCAGGTGAGGTCAGGAAAAGTCAGTTCAGGTCAGGTCTGGTCAGGTAATGTCAGGAGAGCTCAGGTCAGATCAGTCGGGTAAGCTCAGTTCAGGTCAGGTCAGGTCAGGTCAGTTCACTTCAGATCATGTCATGTCATGTCAGGTCATGTCAGGTCAGG
>NW_016957443.1:0-264 GCF_001483705.2 Eufriesea mexicana
GCAGCAGTGGTCGCGGTATAATGTGATGAGGTATGTTACGTTCCGTTAGGTCATTCTGGGTCACGTCATGACATGATATCTTCGACTTTTGCGCTATTCTCTGCAATGAGGTGGCTCTCTGCGCACGACTCTGCTCTAGTGCTTTCTGCTTCCCTTTGTGGAGGCCGGAAATAGTGGTCTTGTCAAGTTAGCTTGAGTTACATTACGTTCGGCTAGGTCAGATCAGGCTACTTTGTCTTTTGTGACTTTCACTGCTATTCGGTG
>NW_016957444.1:0-1293 GCF_001483705.2 Eufriesea mexicana
AGCGCAGTAGAGCCCAGAAATCCAACGAATAGCAGTGTATACAACGAAAGTCATAGCCATGCATACCTAACCAAAACAAGCATAACCTAGTGAAATGTGGGATAACTCAATCTAATGTGCCGAGACCACTATTGCTGGGCTCCTCAGAGCCAAGCATAGCACATTAGAACACAGTAGAGCATGCAAGTGCACCGAATGGCAGGTTAAAGCACAAAAGTCGAAGCTACTATCCCCAACCCTAACACAACCAAACATGACCAAACGTAACCTAACGCAAACGTTCGTTCTGGATCCACCACCAGAGTCGGGCAGAGTATATTATAGCAATGTAGAGCGCAGAAATCTATCGAATAGCAATATATATCACGATAGGCGTAGCTATGCGAACCTAACCCATACTAACATAACCGAACCAAACGTAGCATAACTTAACCAAACGTGCCGAGACCAGTATTGCTGGAATCCGCAGAGCAAAGCAGAGTATATTAGTGCAAGGCAGGGCGCATGAACCATCCGAATAACAGTGTATAGCATAAAAGTCATAGCTACCTTCTACAAACCTAACCAACCGTAACATAACAAAACCAATTGTGCCGCGACTGCTATTGCTGGCCTTCGCGGAGTCGACCAGAACATAGTAGAGTGCAGAAATCCATCGGATAGCCGTGTATATCGCGAAAGTCAAAGCTATCCAATGCTATCCCTAGCAAACATAGCCCAACCTAACCTAGCTTAAATTAACCCAAAGGGCCACGACCACTATTGCTGGCCTCTCCAGTGCCAAGCAGATCGTACCAGAGCATAGCAAGACGCAGAAATCCGCCGAATAGCAGTGTACAGCACAGAAGTCAAACATATCTTAACCTAACCAGTCCTAGCTTAGCCAAACCAAACGTAGCGTAGCTCTACCTAACGTGCTGATACCATAATTGCTGGCCACCCCAGGTATAAGCAGAAGATATTACAGCACTCTAGCGCGCAGGTATCCGCCGAATAGCATTGTGTAACACAAAAGACAAATCTAAGTTATCCTAACGTAGCCAAACTTAACATGACCAAACGTAGCGCAACTCAACCTACCGTGCTGAGACAGCCATTGCTGGCCTCCACAGAGCTAGGCAGAATATACAAGAGCACAGAAGAGCGCAGAAGTACACCGCATTGCAGTGTATATCACAATAGTCATAGATACCTTAACCAAACCTCACCCACCTAACCTCACCAAACACAGCCTGACTCAACCTTACGTGCCGATGCCACCATTTCTGTTCTCACCAGAGCAAAGCAGAGAAT
>NW_016957445.1:0-692 GCF_001483705.2 Eufriesea mexicana
ATAGCGGCCTCTGCGCGTTAGGTTGAATTAAGCGACGTTAGGTTAAGTTACGTATGGCTATGTTAGGATAAGGTGGCTCCGACTATTGTCGTTTGCACTGCGATTCTATGGACTTCTGCTCTCTTCTGTGCACTGTCACAATCTTCTTGCCTCTGTGGACGACAGGAGTAGTGCCCTCGGTGTGTCAGGTTGAGTTATGCTACGTATGGTAATGTTATGTTTGGTTAGGTTCGGTTAGGATAGCTTCGACTTTTGTGCTATAAACAGATGTTCGGTGGACTCCTGCCATTCACTGAACACTACTCTAATCTGCTAGACACTGGGGAGGCCAGCAATAGTGGGCACGGCTCGTTACGTTGTGTTTCGCTACGTTATGTTAGGTTACTTTCTGTAGGCTTGGCTTGGATATCTTCGAATTTTCTGCTGTACACCGAGATTCTATGAATTTCAGCTCCCTACTCTCCTCTAATATAGTCTGCGTGGCGGTGCGGAGGCCAGCAATAGTGGCGGCGGCACGTTCAGTTGAGCTTGCTTACGTCTGACATTGTTATGATGTGTTAAGTTAGGACAGGGTACCGTTGACCTTTGTGCGGCATACTGCTTTCGGCGGATTTCTGCGCTCTACTGTACTCTAATACTCTCTGCTTCGCTCTGGGGACACCAGATATAGCGGCCGCGGCATGTTAGGTTGA
>NW_016957446.1:0-531 GCF_001483705.2 Eufriesea mexicana
CTAGGCGCTGGGGAGTTCGGCAGCTGTGGTCGCGGCACGGTCTGTTGAGTCACGCTACGTTCGTTGGGGTTAGATTAGGTCAGGTTATGTTAGGTTACCTTCGACTCATGTGCTATTCACAGCAATAAGGTGGGTCTCTGCGCACCACTGCGCAGTAGTACATACCGACAGCCACTGTGGAGGCCAGCAAATGCGGCCCCGTCCATTTAGGTTTGGTTAAGCACCGTTTGGATTTGTCACGTTTTGTTAGGTTAGGATAGGCTACTTTGACTTTTGTGCCATTCACTGTTGTTTGGTGGATTTCTGCATTCCATTGTGATCTAATGTGCTCTAATTGGCTATGGGAATGCTATCAATATTGGTCTCGTCACGTTATGTTGAGACACTCAACGTGTTGGTACGTTGGGTATGGTCTGGTTATGCCAGGATATTTTTGAATTTTGCGTTATACAATGATATGCGGTTGATTTCAGCGCTTTGCTGTCCTCTAGTTTGTTCTGCTTGGCTCTGGAGTGGCCAGCACTAACGGTT
>NW_016957447.1:0-267 GCF_001483705.2 Eufriesea mexicana
GGAGTGCTGTAGTCACCGCAATGCAGTAAAATCTGTCTGGAAAATTCAATTTTTTTGACATTTGTGACTAGTATCGTGATGAGCTAACTTTCTTGCATAAATAAGGAGGAAGGATTCTATTGGCGTGCTATTGCCATTGCAATGCTATAAAATCTGGATGGAAAACTCAATTTTATTGACATTTTCTACTAATGTCGTGATGAGCCAACTTCCTTGCATAAAGAAGGAGGAAGGATTCTCTTGGCGTGATATAGGCACTGCAATGCT
>NW_016957447.1:426-691 GCF_001483705.2 Eufriesea mexicana
GACATTGTCGGATAGTATCGTGGTGAGTTAACTTTCTTTCTTAAATAAGGAAGAAAGACTCTATTGGCTTGTTATAGCCATAGCAGTGCTATAGAATCTTGCTGGAAAATTCTATTTTATTGACATTTTTGACTCATATCGTGGTGTTCCAACTTCCTTGCGTAAGTAAGGAGGAAAGATACTTTCGGCGTGATATAGCCGCTGCAATGTTGCAGAATCGGGCTGGAAAGTTCAATTTTTTGACAGTTTCGGCTAATATCGTGGT
>NW_016957448.1:0-260 GCF_001483705.2 Eufriesea mexicana
TGAACATTCCAGGAAGATTCTGAAGCATTGCTATGCCTCTAGCACTCCAACAGAATCTTTCCTCCTTACTTATGTAAGGAAATTAGCTCACAGCGATATTAGTCGATAATGTCAATAAAATAGAGTTCTCCTGCCAGATTCTATAGCATTGCAATGGCTGTAGCACGTCAATGGAATCTTTCCTACTTATTCATGCTAAGAAGTTAGCTCACAACAGTATTAGTCGAAAATGTCAATAAAATTGAGTTTTCCGGGATGAG
>NW_016957449.1:0-237 GCF_001483705.2 Eufriesea mexicana
CGGGACTCGAGCTTCGAGCCTAACCTCACAGATGGCTCTGATGTTACTCGAATAGATTAATAATTCTGGTTATGTGCTGCGAATATATTTTAATATATTTTAATAAATGAAATCATGAAGTTTTCCACATTCTTTAAAAAATTCAGCACCAACAGCGATTTTAATTAGTCAATGAGCATTCATTTCTTTATCTGGAACACGACAAATATGCAAAGGTACGCCTTCACAACGCAATTA
>NW_016957450.1:0-531 GCF_001483705.2 Eufriesea mexicana
GTCGAGAGCACTATTCCTGGCGTACACAGAGACAAGCGGAGTGCGATAGCGCACAGAAGAGCGTAGAAGTCCATAGAAAAGCAGTGCGTAGCACAAAAGTCGAAGCTATCCTTACCTACCACAACGTAACCTAACCAAACCAAACGTAATCTGACAAAGCCTAACGTGCCGCGACCAACATTGCTGACCTCCCCAGAGCCAAGCAGAACACACTACAGCGCTAAAAGTTAATGCTATCCTAATCAAACTTAGCCAAACGCAATCTAACCGAACGCAACCTGATTCAACATAACCTGACAAGGCCAATGTTTGTGGCCTTGCCAGAGCCAGGCTGAAAGTATTAGAGCATTGTCGGGCGCAGAAATCCGCCTGATAGCAGACTATAGCGCTAAAGTACCAAAGCTATACTCTCCTAGCCTAACCAATCCCAACGTAAGCAATCGTAACCTAACACAGTCCGACGTGCCTCGATAACAATAGCTGGCCTCCACAGAGCGAAGCAGTACACGTTAGTGGAGAGTAGAACGCAGA
>NW_016957451.1:0-1018 GCF_001483705.2 Eufriesea mexicana
GTATAGCACGAAGGTCTTAGCTACCATGACCACACATAGCCCAACCAAACGTAATTGAAAGTATCATACCACAACCTATCGCGGCACGGCCGCTAATGCTCGCCTCACCATAGTCAGACGGAGTATAGTGGAGCAACGTAGAGCGCAGGCATCCACCGAATAGCAGTGTATAGCACAAAAGGCAACTCTACCCTGTCGTAACCTATCCGCACCTTATATTGACAAACGTAGCCTAACTTAAATTGACCTGCCGAGACCACTATCGCTGGCCTCCCTAGAGCCAAGCAGAATATGCTAGAGCACAGCAGAGCGCAGGGAGCCAACGTATAGCAGTGTGTGGCACACAGGTTGAGGATATCCACACCTAACCAAGCCAAACGTAACCTTCCCCTACCTAACGCACCGCGGCAATTATGCTGACCTCCCCAGAGCCAATCAGTATAGAGTAGGGCACAGGAAACCGTGGCGTTGCAGTCTAAAGTGCAAAAGTCGAAGATATCCTAACCTAACTTGACTTAACCTAAACCAAAGTAACGAAGCCTAAATCAATATAACGTGCCGAGACCGTAATTACTGTCCTTCCCAGAACCAACCTGAACATATCAGATCGCAGTGGAGCTCATAAATACACCGAATAGCAGTGTATAGCACAAAAGTCAAAACTACCCTCTCCTACCATAGCCAAACGTAACATAACCAAACGTAGCCTAACTCAACATAACGCGCCGAGACGATTGTTGCTGGATTCGCCAGGGTCAAGCAGAATATGCAAAAGCACAGTAGAGCGCAGGGAGCCTTTAAGTAGCAGCATACAGCACAGAAGTCAGATATATCCTAATCCAACCTGATCTAACCGAACATAGCCAAACGTGGACTAACACAACCTATCGCACCACGACCACTATTGCTGGCCACCCCAGAGTCAAGCAGAGTATGTCAGAGCAATGTAAAGCGTAGAAACCCACCGAATAGCAGTGTACAACGCAAAAGTCAAGATTATCATATTCTAATCTAACCA
>NW_016957452.1:0-227 GCF_001483705.2 Eufriesea mexicana
ACATCGCCTAACGCCTTCAAACCAATGGCAAGTACAGCCATTTTCTCGCCAGAGAATATGTCTTCTGAAAATCCATTGTCTGTTATAGCTTGGTGAATAGGTAGCCTAACGCCTTGAAAACAATGGCAAGTACAGCCACCTTTATGCCAGAGAATAGGTCTACACAAGATCAATAACCTGTTATAGCTTGGTGAATAGATCGCCTATCGCATCCAATCGAATGGCAA
>NW_016957453.1:0-221 GCF_001483705.2 Eufriesea mexicana
TATAACCTGTTATAGCTTGGTGAATACATCGCCTGACGCCTTCAATCCAATGGCAATTACAGCAATCTACTTGCCAGATAATATGCCTATTCATAATCTACAACATGTTATAGCTTGGTGAATAGATCGCCAAACGCCTTCAATCCATTGGCAAGTACTGCCATCTAATTTCCAGAGATTAGGTCAATTCAAAATATATAACCTGTTTAAGAATGGTGAAA
>NW_016957454.1:0-282 GCF_001483705.2 Eufriesea mexicana
ATTGGATTGAACGCGATAAGCAATCTGATCGCCAAGCTGTGACAGCTTATAGATTTTGAATAGGCATATTCTCTGGCAATAGACGCCTGTACTTGCCATTGGATTGAAGGCGTTAGGCGATCTATTCACCAAGCTATAGCAGGTTATATATTTTGAATAGACGTAGTCTCTGGCATGTTGATGGCTGTACTTGCTATTGGATTGAAGGCGTTAAACGATCTATTCACCATGCTATAAAAGGTTATAGTTTTCGAATAGACCTATTCTCTGGCAAGTAGATGG
>NW_016957454.1:384-591 GCF_001483705.2 Eufriesea mexicana
ACTTGCCTTTGGATTGAATGCGATATGCGATATATTCACCAAGCAATAACATGTTATAGATATCGAATAGATCTATTCTCTGGCAAGTAGATGGCTGTACTTGCCATTGGATTGAAGGCGCTTGCCGATGTATTCACCAAGCTGTAACAGGTTATAATTTTGAATAGACCTATTCTCTGGCAAGAAGATGGCTGTACTTGCCATTGG
>NW_016957455.1:0-1424 GCF_001483705.2 Eufriesea mexicana
ATAGCACGAAGGTCAAATGCAACCTAACCTATCCCAAACAAACATAATCTGACCGAACCGATCCCAACACAGCATAATGCGCCGAGGCAACTATTTCTGGAATTCCCAGAGCAAAGCATGGAATATTAGATCAAAGTAGAGCACAGAAACCCACCGAATTGCAGTGTACAGCACAAGAGTCATAGCTATCCTGGCCTAACATAACCGAACATAGTAAAACCGAATGTAACCTAACTCTACCCAACGTGCCTATACCTCTGTTGTTGTCATCCCCAGAGAAAAGCAGAGCATACTATTGCACAATAGAGCGCAGAAACACCCAAAATAGCACTGTATAGCACAAAAGACAAGGGTACCATAAACTAACCTAATCAAACGTAACCTAACAGAACGTAATATAGCACAGAATAACGTGCCGCGACAAATACTGCTGGGGTCCCGAGAATCGTGCATAGCATAGTAGAACACTCAAGAGCGCTGGGATTTCACCTAATAACAGTTTATAACAAGAAAGTCGAACCAATCCTAGTCTGTCGCGTCGTACCCCAACCGAATCGAACGCATTCTAACAAAACCTAACGTGCCGCGAAAACAATTGCTGGCCTCCCGAGATTCGAGCTGTCGCTAGTGGAGCAATACAGAACACAGATAACGTGCGTGTAGCATTGTATAGCACAAAAGTCAAAGTTGTCCTGCCCAAAGCTGGCCAAACGTAGCGTAACCCAACGTAACCTAACACAACATATCGTGCCGAGACTGGGTTACCAGAGACAAGCAGAGCATATTAGAGCAACGAAGAACGCAGAAGTGCACCGAATAGCAGTTTATAGAACAAAAGTCGAAGTTACCCTAAGCCTAGACCACAATTCTTGAGCTCCCAGAGCAAAGCAGAACATACTAGAGCACAGTAGAGCGCAGAAATACACCATATAGCAGCGTATAGCACAAAAGTTGAAACAACTTTTCCCTAACATAACAAACCTTAAAATAGCCAAACGCAACATACCGCAAGATAACCTGCAGCGGCCACTACTGCTGTGCTCCTCAGATACGAGCAGAGTATAGTAGAGCTCAGCACAGGGCAGAATTCCTCCTAATAGCAGTTTATAACACGAAAACCAAAGTTAACCTAACCTAACGCAACGTAACCTAACCCAACCGAACGTAATCTTACAAAGCCTAACGCGCCGCGATCACCATTTCTGGAATTCCCAGTGCAAAGCATGCAATATATGATAACGGTGGAGCGCAGAAGTGCAAAGGATAGCAGTGTGTAGCACAAAAGTCGAAGATATACTAACCTAACACATCGTTATCTAACCTAGCCGAACGAAATCTGACACAACCTAACGTGCCGTGGCACTATTGCTGGACTACTCAGATTCACGCAGAGCATAGTAGAGTAATGTAGAGCGCAGATGTCG
>NW_016957456.1:0-301 GCF_001483705.2 Eufriesea mexicana
AGAATCAGGCTGGTAAATTCAATTTTATTGATCTTTTCGAATAATATCGTGGCGGCCTAACTTCCTTGCATACATAAGTGGGAAAGTTCCTACTGGCGAACTATATCCATTGTAATGCTATAGAATCTGACTGGAAAATTGAATTTTATTGACATTTCCGACTAATATCGTGGTGGGCTAACTTTCTTGCATAAATAAGGAGGAGTGACTCTAGTGGCGTGCTACAGCCATTGCAATCCTATAGGATCTGGCTGGAGAATACATTTTAATTGGCATCTTGGACTAGTATCGTGGTGAGATA
>NW_016957456.1:406-666 GCF_001483705.2 Eufriesea mexicana
ATCGTGGTGAGCTACCTTTCTTGCATAACTATGGAGGAAAGATTCTATTGGCGCGCTATAGCCACTGCAATGCTATGGAATCTGGCAGGAAAATTCAATCTCATTGACAGTTTCGACTAATATCGTGGTGAGCAAACCCACTTGTGTAAATAAGGAGGAAAGATAATATAGGCATGATATAGCCATTGCAATTCTACAGAATCTGAGTGCAAAATCCGATTTTATTGACATTTTCGACTAATATCGTGGTGAGCTAACTT
>NW_016957457.1:0-520 GCF_001483705.2 Eufriesea mexicana
TCGACTTATGTGCTATACAATGCAGTGCGGTGGATTTCTGCGCTCTGATGTGCTCTAATACATTCTGCTTGTCTCTGTGGAGGCCGGCAATTGTGGTCCCGTCATGTTAGGTTGAGTTATGCTACGTTTGGTTATGTTACGTTTAGCAAGATTAGGTTGTACATGTTAAGATAAGGTAGCTTTGATCTTTGTGCTATACACTGCTGTTCGGTGGATTTCTGCTCTCTACATTGCTCAGCTATACTCATCTAGACTCTGGGGAGTCTAGCTATAGTGGTCGTGGCACGTTAGGCTGTGATAGGATACGTTTAGGTTGGTTAGGTTAGGCAAAGTTTGGTCAGTATAGCTTTGACTTTCGTGCTATACGCCGTTATGCGGTGGATGTATGTGATCTACTGGGCTCTACTATACGCTTCTTGGCCCTGGGGAGAGGCCAGCAATTGAGGTCGCCGCATGTTTAGATGAGTCAGGCTGCGTTTGGATACGTTATCTTGTCATGGGTTAGGTTCGGATATCAATG
>NW_016957458.1:0-602 GCF_001483705.2 Eufriesea mexicana
TTGGCGCATTATGCTGAGATAGGCAACATCTGGTTGGGTTAGGTTAGGTCAGGTTAGGTTAGGTTATCCTTGACTTTTTTGCTATATACCGCTATCCAGTGAACTACTGTTCTACACCGTGCCCTAATATGCACTGCTTGTCACCGTGGACGCCACAGGTAGTGGTCTCGGATAGGTAAGCATTGTTAGTCTACGTTTGGTTAGGTTAGCTTAGGTTGCGTTAGGTTGCCATATATCTGTCGTTTGCGCTATAGGCTGCTATTTGGTAGCTCTCTGCGATCTACTTTTCCCTGGTATATTCTGCTTGGCTCAGGTGCTTCCAGCAATAGTGGTCACGGCACGTTATGTTAATTTAGGCTACGATCCATTACACTATCTTTGGATATGTTAGGAGAGAATGGCTTTGACGTTTGTGCTATACACAGCAATTCGGCGGATTTCTGCGATCCACATTGCTCTAATCTGCTCCGCAAGGCAAAGCTTGTGTTAGATTACGTTTGGTCAGCATAGGTTAGGCTAGGGTAGGGGAGGATAACTTCGACTTTTGAGCTATACAGTGCTATTCGGTGGATTTCTGCTCTCTACTCTCCTCTAATATGTAC
>NW_016957459.1:0-535 GCF_001483705.2 Eufriesea mexicana
CTTTTCCGTCAGATTCTATTGCAATACAAAGGCTGTTTCAAACCTGTAGAATCTTTCCTTCGCATTTATACAGAAAAGATTTCTCGCCACGATATTAGTCGAAAATGTCAATAAAATTGAACTTTTCCGTCAGATTCTATTGCAATACAAAGGCTGTTTCAAACCTGTAGAATCTTTCCTTCGCATTTATACAGAAAAGATTTCTCGCCACGATATTAGTCGAAAATGTCAATAAAATTGAACTTTTCCGTCAGATTCTATTGCAATACAAAGGCTGTTTCAAACCTGTAGAATCTTTCCTTCGCATTTATACAGAAAAGATTTCTCGCCACGATATTAGTCGAAAATGTCAATAAAATTGAACTTTTCCGTCAGATTCTGTTGCAGTGCAATAGCTATAGCAAGCCAATAGAATCTTTCCACCTCATTTATGCAGAATAGTTTTCTCACCATGATATTAGCCGAAAATGTCATTATAATTGAACGTGGCAGTCAGATTCTATTGTAATGCGTTCGCTATACCAAACCAACACAA
>NW_016957460.1:0-313 GCF_001483705.2 Eufriesea mexicana
GAGCTAATTTTCTTGCATAAATAAGGAGGAAAGATACTATTGGCGGGCTGTAGCCATTGCAGTCATATAGAATATGAGGGGAAAATTCAATTTTATTGGCATTTTCGACTAATACCGTGGTGAGCTAATTTTGTTGCATAAATATGGAGGAAAGATTCTGTTGGCGTGCTATAGCCATTGCAATGACATAAAATATGACAGTAAAATTCAATTTCATTGTCATTTTCGACTAATGTCGTGGTGAGCTAGTTTTGATGCATAAATAACGAGGAAAGATTCTATTGGCATGCTATAGCCATTTCGATGCTATAGA
>NW_016957460.1:374-627 GCF_001483705.2 Eufriesea mexicana
GTGGTGAGCTAATTTTCTTGCATAAATAAGTAGGAAAGATTTTATTGGCACGCTATAGCTATTGCAATGATATAGAATCTGTCTGCAAAATTCAATTTTATTGACATTTTCGACTAATACCGGTGTGAGCTAATTTTGATGCATAAATAAGGAGGAAAGATTCTATTGGAACGATATAGCTATTGCAAATGTATAGAATTTGGCTGGAAAATTCAATTTTATTTACATTATCGACTAATATCGTGGAGAGCTA
>NW_016957461.1:0-294 GCF_001483705.2 Eufriesea mexicana
CGCTATAGCCTTTGCAATGATATAGAATGTGGTCGGAAAATTCAAATTTATTGACACTTTCGGCTAATATCACTGTGAGTTAACTTTCTCGCACAAATAAGGAGGAAAGGTTCTATTGGCGTGCTATAGGCATTGGAAAGCTTTACAATCTTCCTGGAAAGTACAATTACATTGACATTTTCGACTAATATCGTATTACAATCTTCCTGGAAAGTACAATTACATTGACATTTTCGACTAATATCGTTGTGAGCCTACTTTATTGTGTAAATAAGGACGAAAGATTCAATTGGC
>NW_016957462.1:0-1193 GCF_001483705.2 Eufriesea mexicana
TACCTTTGGTTGGTTTAGATAGGATAGCTCCGACTTTTGTGCTATAGGCTGCTATTCGGTTGACTCCGAGGCTGTTCGATGATGTACTATGCTCCACTCGACTCTGTGGTCTCCAGCAATGGCGGTCGCGGCACGATAGCTTTTGTTAGATTACGTTTGGTTGTGTTAGATTACGCCGGGTTTGGCAGGGGCAGCTCTGACGCCTGTGCTTCACACTGCTGTACGGTAGATATCCGCGCTGTGCATTGCTCTACTAGCATCTGCTTGTCTCCGCGGAGGCCAGGGACAGTGGTCGCCACACGTTACGTTATATTAAGTTACGTTTGGCTATCTTAGGATAGGATAGCTTTGACTTTTGTGCTGGACATTGCTATTCGGTGGATTTCTGAGCTCTGCTGCGCTCTAGTATACCCTGCTTGGCTCTGGGGATGCCATGAACAGAGGTCTAGGCATGTTAGTTTCAGTTATGTTACGTTTGTTTGGGTAAAGCTAGGATAGCTTTGACTCTTGTGCCATGGGCTGCAATTCGTTGAATTTACACGTTCCACAATGCTCCACTATAACTGGCTACACACTATGTAAGCCATTAATAGTGGTTCCGACACGTTAGGTTGAATTAGGCTACGCTTGAGTAGGATATGTTTGCTTTGGTTATGTTTCGATGCATTTGGCTTTCTTGCTATACACTGCTCTCCGGTAGACTTCCGCGCTCTACATTGCTCTACTATACTCTGCTCTACTCTCTGGAGGCCAGCAATGGTGGTAGCGGCAATTTAGTTTGAGCTAGAATACTTTCAGCTAGGTTTGGTTACGTTGCGTTAGGTTAGGGTAGCTTCAACTGCGGTGCTACACACTGATATGCTATGGAACTGCGCGCCCTGCTGTTCGCTATCACAATCTGTTTGTGTCTGTGGACGCCAGGAACAGCGGTGGCGCGACGTTGGGTAGTACTACGTTCTGTTTGGTTAGGATAGGCTTGGCTAGGTTTGGTTGGGATAGCCTTGACTTTTCTCCCATACGGTCCAGTTCGCTGGATTCCGGCGTTCCACGGTGTTCTGCTATACTCTGCATGGCTCTCGCGAGGCCAGCAATGGCAGTCGCAGCGCGATAAGCTGAGTTAGGTAACGTTCAGTTATGTCACGTTTGGACAGCTTAGGATATGATAGCATAGACTTTTCTGCCATACACTGCTG
>NW_016957463.1:0-235 GCF_001483705.2 Eufriesea mexicana
AATTTCATTGACATTTTCGACTAATACCGTGGTGAGCTAACTTTCTTGCAGAAATAAGGAGGATGAATTCTATTGGCGAGCTATAGCAATTGCAATTCTATAGAATCTGTCTGGAAAATTCAATTTTATTAACATTCTCGACTAATATCATGGTGAGCTGACATCCTTGCAAGAGTAAGGAGGAAAGATTCTACTGGCGAGCTATAGCCATTGCAATGCTGCAGAATCTGGCTGC
>NW_016957464.1:0-854 GCF_001483705.2 Eufriesea mexicana
ACGGACTATAGATTCTATTGGCGTGCTATAGCCATAGCAAAGGTATAGAATCTGGCTGGGAAACTCGACTTTATGGACATTTTCGACTACTATCGTTGTCACCTAACTTTCTTGCATAAATGAGGAAGAAATATTCTATTTGCGTGCTATAGCTATTGCAATGCTGTAGATTCTGACGGGAAAATTATGTTTTACTGACATTTTCGACTAATATCCTGGTGACCTAACTTTCTTGCATATATAAGGAGGAAAGATTCTACCGGCCTGCTATAGTCATTGCGATGCTATAGAATCTGGCTGGAAAATTCAATTTTTTTGACATTTTCGACTAATATCCTAGTGACCTACCCTTCTTGCATATATAAGGAGGTAAGATTCTACCGGCCTGCTATTGTCATTGCGATGCAATAGAATCTGGCTGGAAAATTCAATTTTATTGACATTTTCGACTAATAATGACTAATATCGTGGAGGGCTAACTTTCTTGCAGAAATAAGGAGGAAAGATTCTAGTGGCGTGCTATAGCCGTTGCAATGCTATAGAATCTGGCTGGAGAATTCAATTTTATTGTCATTTTCGACTAATATCGTGGTAACCTGACTTTCTTGCTTATATAAGGTGGAAAGATTCTACTGGCGAGCTACAGCCATGGTAATGCTATAGAATCTGGCTGGAAAATTCAATTTTATTGAAATTATCGACTACCATAGTGGTGACCTATCTTATCTATCTTTCTTGCATATGCAAGGAGGAAAGATTTTACTGGCGTACTATATTCAGTGCAATCCAGAAGAATCTACCTGGAAAATTCAATTTTATTGACGTTTTCGACTAATATCGTGGTGACATAACTT
>NW_016957465.1:0-203 GCF_001483705.2 Eufriesea mexicana
TCAAAATCTATAACCTGTTATAGCATGGCGGATAGATGGCCTAACGCCTTCAATAAAATGGCATGTACAGCCATCTACATGCCACAGAATAAGTCCATTCAAAACCTATAAGCTGCCATTGCTTGGTGATTAGATCGCCTATCGCCTGCAATCCAATGGCATGTACCGCCAGATACTTGCCAGGGAAAAAGTCTATTCAAAAT
>NW_016957465.1:217-555 GCF_001483705.2 Eufriesea mexicana
TGAATAGATCGCCTAACGCCTTCAATCCAATCTCAAGTAATGCCATCTACTTGCCTGGGAAAAGGCCAATTCAAAATCTATAACCTGTTATAGCTTGGTGAGTAGATCGCTTACCGCCTTCAATCCAATGGCAGGTACAGCCATCTACTTGCCAGAGAATAGGTCCATTCAATATCCATAATCTGTCATAGCATTGTGATTAGATCGCCTAACGACTTCAATCCAATGGCAAGTACAGCCATCTACTTGCCAGAGTACAGGTCAATTCAAAATCTATAACCTGTTGTAGCTTGGTGAAAAGATCGCGTAACGCCTTCAATCCAATGGCAAGTGCTGCC
>NW_016957466.1:0-970 GCF_001483705.2 Eufriesea mexicana
AAATTCAGTTTTACTGACATTTACGACTTATATCGTGGTGAGCTAACTTTCTTGCACAAACACAGAGGAAGGATTCTATTGGCGAGCTATAGCCATTGCAGTCGTTTAGAATCTGGCAGGAAAATACAGTTTAATAGACATTTTCGAAAAATATCGCGGTGAGCTAACTATCTAGCATAAATAAGGAGCAAAGATTCTGTTGACGTGATATAGGCATTGCAATGTTACAGAATCTGGCCGGCAAATTCAATTTTACTGACATTTTCGACGGATATCGTTGTGAGCTAGCTTGCTTGCATAGGTAAAGAGGAAAGATGCTTTTGGCGTGCTATAGCCACCGCAAAGCGTTAGAATCTGACAGGAACATTCAATTTTATTGACATTTACGACTAATATCGTGGTGAATTGACATTTACGACTAATATCGTGGTGAGTTAACTTTCTTGCATAAATAAGGAGGCAAGTTTCTATTGGCGTGCTATAGGCATTCCTATGCTATAGAATCTTCCTAGAAAATTCAATTTTATTGACATTTTCGTCAAATATCGTGGTGTGTTATCTTTATTGCATAAATATTGAGGAATGACCCTATTGGCGTTCTATAGCCTTTGCAATGCTATAGAATCTGGCTGGAAAGTTCAATTATATTGACAGTTTTGACTAATATCGTGGTGACCTAACTTCCTTGCATAGGTAAGGAGGAAAAATACTTTTGGCGTGCTTTATCCACAGCAATGCTGTAGAATTTGGCTGGAAAATTCAATTTCATTAACATTATTGACATTTACGACTAATATCGCGGTGAGTTTATTTTCTTGCATAAATAAGGAGGAAAGTTTCTATTGTCGCCCTATAGGCACTGCAAGGCTATAGCATATTCCAGGAATATTCAATTTTATTGACATTCTCGACTAACATCGTAGTGAGCTAACTTTCTTGCATATACAAGGAGCAAAGATACAATTCACTT
>NW_016957467.1:0-291 GCF_001483705.2 Eufriesea mexicana
AATAAGGAGGAAAGATTCTATTGGCCAGCTATAGCCATTACAATTCTATAGTATCTGGTTGGATAATCCAATTTTATTAACATTTTCGACTAATATCGTGGCGAGCAAACTTTCTTGTTTTAATAATGAGGAAAGAATATATTGGCGAGCTCTAGCCATTGCAATGCTGTAGCATCTGGCTCGAAAATACAACTTCATTGATATTTTCAACTAATAGCGTTGTGAGCAAACATTCTTGTATAAATAAGGAGGAAAGGTACTATTGTCGTGCTGTAGCCATTACAATGCTAT
>NW_016957468.1:0-2081 GCF_001483705.2 Eufriesea mexicana
CGCAGAAAACCGCCGATAAGTGGCGTATAGCTTAAAAGTCAAAGCAGCCGTGGACTAACCTAATCAAACGTAGCATAACCAAACGTTGCCTAACTCCACCTAGCTGCCCTTCACCACCATATTGCTGCCCTCATCAGCACCAAGCAGAACGTACTAGAGCACACCAGATCACAGAAATCCCTGGCGTTGCAGTGTAAAGCACAAAAGTCAAAGATAACCAAACCTAACCTGACCTAACCTAACCCAGGGAACTGTAGCATTGCTCAGCATACGGTGCCGAGACCACTGTTGTTTTCTTTCTCGGAGACAAGCTGAACAGGTCAGATCACAGAGGAGCGCAGAAATCCACTGAATAGCACTGTATAGCTCAAAAGTCAAAGCTATCCTTTCGTAATCAAATCAACCGTAAAATGACGAAACGTATCCTAACTCAACCTAACGTGCGGCGACCACTTCTTCTGACATCGCGAAGGTCGAGCAGAGTATAGTAGGTCGCAGGGGATGGCAGAAATCCATCGAATAGTAGTCTATACCACGAATGTCAAAGCCATGCGGACCTACCCAAACAAACGTAACCTAATAAAACGTAGCGTATACAAAGCTAACGTGCTGAGACCACCGTTGATGGCCTCCTCAGAGCCAATCAAGGCGTATCAGAGCACAGTAGACGGCAGAAATCCAAAGATTAGCAGTGTATAGGACAAAAGTCAAAGCCACAGTGTCGAAACCTAGCCCAGCCTGCCCTAACCAAACATAACCTACAACAGCCCTTCGTGTCACGTCCACAATTGCTCGCCTCCCCAGAGCAAAGCAGAGCATATTAGATTACAGTAGAGCACAGATATCCACCGGACAGCTGTGCATAGCACAAAAGTCAAAGCAGCCCTACCCTAACCTAACCAAATGTATTCTCACTTAGCATGAGGTGCCGAGACCAATATTGCAGTCCTTCCCAGAGCCAAGCAGAACATATCAGCTCGCCTAGTGGAGCGCAGAGATCCGCCGAATAGCGGTGTATAGCACAATAGTCAAATCTATCCTGCCTTTACATATCAAAACCTAATACAGTCAAATGTACCCGAACCCAGCCTAACGTGACGAGACCACTATTGCCGGAATCCCCTGGGCCAAGCAAAATATACTGGGGCATAGTGCAGCGCAGAGGGTCACCAAGTAGCAGCGTATAGCACAAGAGTCAAACATATGGCAGCCTAACTCAAACAGGCCTAACACAGTCCAACGTGACATAACTCTGCATAGCGCTCCGCGGCCACTGGTTCTGGCCTCCCCAGAGCAAAGCAGAACATATTGGATCATAGTAGGGCGCAGAAATCCACCGAACAGCAGTTCATAGCACAAAAGGGAAAGAAATCCTGACCGAGCCCTCTTAACCCAGCGTAGCGAGATATAACATTACACAACATAACGTGCCGAGACCACTGTTACTGGCCACAGCAGAGCCAAGCAGAACATATTGGAGCGCAGTAGGGCGCAGAAGTCCATCGAACGGCATGGAATGGAACGAAATCCTAAGATATTCTGTCCTAGCATAACCAAACGAGTCATATGCAAACGTAGCCTAACTGAACCTGACGCGCCGAGACCACTATTGGTGGCGTCCCCAGAGCCAAGAAGAGAATATTATGACGCAGTAGAGCGCAGATGTCCGAAGATAGCGCGCAGAAATGCATCGCATTGCAGTGAAGAGCACAAATGTCTAAGGTATCCCAACCCAACCAGTTCAAACCTCACCCAAGCAAAAGTACCCTAGCACAACCTAACGCGCCGAGACCAGTATTGCTGGCCTACCGAGAGCCAAGCAGAAATCCACCGCTTTGCAGTGTGTAGCACAAAAGCCAAACATATCCTGACATAACTCGGCCTAGCCTATCCTACCCAAACGTAGTGAAACACAACATAACCTGACGAGACTAATATTGCTGGTCTGTCCAGTGCCAATCAGGGCATATTAGAGTACAAGACAACCATTGCTGGACTCCACCGGGACAAGCAGAATGTACTAGAGCAGAGTACAGCGCAGGAATCCACCATATTGCAGCGAACAGCGCAAAAGCCACAGA
>NW_016957469.1:0-812 GCF_001483705.2 Eufriesea mexicana
CCATTCCTTCTCTCTACATCGCTCTGGCACATTCTGCATCGCTCTGTGGAGGCCAGTAGCAGTTGTCTCGGCACGTTATTTTCAGCTAGATTCCGTCTGGCTTCGTCGGGTATGGCGTGGTGAGGGTAGCATAACTTTGACATTTGCCCAACACACTGCTACACTACGTTTTTCTGCGCTCAACTATGCTCTGTAATATTCTGCATGTCTGCGGCGTCGCCAACAAAAGTGGCCGCGGCATATTTGATTGAGTCTCTCTGCGTTTGGCTGTGTCTGGTTGGGATATGGTTGGTTAGGGTAGATTTAACTTTTGCGCTATACACAGATGTTCGGTCGATTTCTGCGTTCTGCATTGCTCTGGCATACTCTGCATCTCTTTATCTCTTTGGGGAGACCAGCAACTGTGGTCTCGGCAAGCTTGGTCGAGTTAGGTTACGTTTGCTCAGGTTAGTCTGTGTTAGGTTTGGATAGCCTTGTCTTTCCTGCTATACACTGCTAAACTATGGACTTCTACCCACTACCCTAGTCTATTAGATTCTGCTAGGCTCTGGGGTGGCGAACCGGAGTGGTCGCGGCACGTTAGTTTGCGTTTAATTACGTTCGGATAGGGGAAGTTGTAATACGTTAGTGTAGGAATGCTTTGACATTTGTGCTATGCACTGCTATCACACGGATTTCGGCGCTCTCCTCTCCTCTAATGTGTGCCGCTCGGATCTCTGGAGGCCAGAAAGCGTGGTAGCGGCATGTCTGGTTGAGCTACTTTGCCTGTGGTTGGGATTGGTTTGGGTATGATAGCTTTGATTTCTGCCCTC
>NW_016957470.1:0-257 GCF_001483705.2 Eufriesea mexicana
GAGACCACTATTGCTGGCATTCCCAGTGCTAAGCAGAATATACTAGAGCACAGCAGAGCGTAGTAACCCGCCGCATTGATGTGAATAGCACAAAAGCTGTAGATACCCTAGCATAACCTGGAATAACTTAACAAAGCCGAACGTAGCATAACTCAACATAGCGTGCAGCAACCTCTGTCCCTGGCCACGCCGTATCCAAACAGATCGTAGTAGAGCACAGCAGATCACGAAAATACACCGAATAGCAAAGTATAGCA
>NW_016957471.1:0-527 GCF_001483705.2 Eufriesea mexicana
TAGAATGTGGCTGAAAATACAATTTTGTTGACATTTTCGACTACTATCGTGGTGAGCTAACTTGGTTGCATAAGAAAGAAGGAAAAATCCTTTTGGAGCGCTATAGCCATTGCAATGCTGTAGAATCTGGATGGAAAATTCAATTTTATTGACATTTTCGACTAATATCGTGTCGAGCTAACTTTCTTGCATATATAAGGAGGAAAGATTCAATTCACGTGCTATAGCTTTCGCGATGGCATAAAATCCGGCTGGAAAGTTCAATTTTATTGACATTTTCGACTAATACTGTGATGAGTCAACATGCTTGCATAAATAAGGAGGAAAGATCCAGCTGGCATGCTATAGGCATTGCAATGCTGTAGAATCTGGATGGAAATTACAATTTTATCGACATTTTCGACTAATACCGTAGTGATCTAACTTCCTTGCATCAGTAATCAGTATGGAGGAAAGATCCTTTCTGAGTGCTATAGCCATTGCAATGATATAGAATGTGGCTGGAAAATACGATTTTGTAGACACCT
>NW_016957472.1:0-924 GCF_001483705.2 Eufriesea mexicana
CATCCATCCATCCAACCGTTCATCCATACATACATCCACCCATACATCCACCTTTCCACATATACATCCATCCTTACTTACACCCATCCATACATCCATCCTTCCATACATCCGTCCATCCATACATCCACCCATTCATACATCGATCGATCCATACAGCCGTCCATCCATACATCAACCCAACAGTCCATCCATCCATCCATACATAAACCCAGCAGTCCATCCATCCATCCAGACATACATACATTCATCAACACAAACATCCATACGTACACCCTTACATACATCCATACAAACATCCATACATACATTCATGCATACATCCATACATTCATCCATACATACATCCATGCATACATCCATACATTCATCCGTCGAAATATCCATACACACATTCATGCATACATCCATACATTCAGCCATACAAACATCCATACATACGCCCGTCCTTCTGTCCATCCACACATCCGTTCATCCGCCCACACATCCATACATCCATGCATCCGTACAACAATGCCTTCGTACATCCATACATCGATACATAAATACAACCATACATGCATAACCCAAATACATCCGTACATTAGAACATACATACATACATACAACAATACATTCGTACGTCCATCCATCCATAGATCTATACATCCTTACATCCATCCATCCATACATCCGTCCATCCACACTTCCACACATCCTCACACCCATACACCTATAAATCCATGCACCCATACACACATCCATCCATACATAGATCCATACATTCATCCATACATCGATACATAAAGCCATACATTCACCCATACATAAATGCATAGATACATGCGCACATACATCCGTACGTACTTCCATACGTCCACACATACGCACAACCGTACATTCGCGCTTCCGTACACGCATCCATACATCCATGCATCCATCCAC
>NW_016957473.1:0-614 GCF_001483705.2 Eufriesea mexicana
GCAATGATGGTGGTTGCACGTTTGTTTGAGTTATGTTCCATTTGGTTGGGTTAGGTTTGGTTAAGTTTGATTAGGATCTCTCTGGCTTTTGTGCTATAAACTGCTATTCGGCGGATTTCTGCGCTCTGCTGTGCTCTAATATGTTCTGCTGGGCTCCATACAGGCCAGCAATTGAGGCCTCCGCTCGCTACGTTTAAATATTATACGTTTGGATAAGTTAATCTCCGACTTTGTGCTATACACAGCTGCTTGGTTGACTTCTGCGCTCTACTGTGCTCTAGTATATTATTCTTGGCTCTGCGGCGTCCAGCAGTAATGGTCCCGGAATGTTAGGTTAAGATCGATTGCTTTAGGCTTTGCTAACATTGGATAGAGTAGGAGAGGGTGGCTTTGCCTTTTACGCTGTACACTGCCATTGGGTGGTTTCCTGCGACCTTCATTGCTCTACTGTAATCTGCTCGACTCACGGTAGACCAGCAAAGGCGGACGTGGCACGATAGTTTGAGAAATGTTACGTTAGTTTTGGTTAGATTAGGTTGCGTTTGGTTAGGATGGATTTGACTGTAGCGTTATGGGCGCCCATTCGGTAGAATTCTGCGCTCTACTATGCTCTA
>NW_016957474.1:0-296 GCF_001483705.2 Eufriesea mexicana
GTACCGCGGCCACTTCTGCTGGTCTCCCCAAGGCCAAGCAGTATGTAGTAGAGCGCAGTCTAGAGCAGAAATCCGCCGGAAAACAGTGTATATCACGAAAGTATAACACAAAGCCACCATTACCGAAGATAACCGAACCTAGACTAACCAAACGTGTCCTAGTTCAACCAAACGTGCAGAGCACATTATTTCTGGAATTTCCATGGCTAAGCATAATATAGTAGAGCATACTAGTGCCCCGAAACCAGCCGCATGGCAGATAGTAGCACAAAAGCCGAGGATATCATAACCTAAGC
>NW_016957475.1:0-562 GCF_001483705.2 Eufriesea mexicana
GTCGCATTGCTTAGCAAAATAGTCGAAGCTACTTTATCGTAACACAGCGAAGCGTAACACTGCTGAACGATGCTTAACTCAAACTAACGCACCGAGGCCGCTATTGGCTGCATTCCCAGAGCCAAAAAGAATGCACTAGAGCACAGTAGACACAGTAGAGTGCAGAAGACTACCGAACAACAGTTTATACCACGAAAGTCGAACCAATGCGATCATAACACAAAGAATGTAACCTAAATAAACGTAGCCTAACCCAACATGACATGCCGAGACCACTATTAATGGGCATACCAAAGGCAAACAGATGCTGGTAGAACGACGCTGTGCACAAATATCGACCGAATAGCAGTCCATAGCACAAAAGTCAGAGCTATCCTAACCAAACATGTCCTAGCCGTTTCAAGACAAGCGTAACATAGCAATATCTAGCTTGCCGAGGCCACCATTGCTGGCATCCTCAGATACTAGCTGAGGCTGGTGGAGCAATACAGATCGCAGGTACCAACCAAGCGGCAGTGTATAGCACAGAAGTCAAAGCTACCCTAACCAACCCCAAGCTAAC
>NW_016957476.1:0-297 GCF_001483705.2 Eufriesea mexicana
GCAATGATATGGAATGTGCCTGGCAGTTTCGATTTTATCGACATTTTTAACTAATATCGTGGTAAGCTTACTTTCTTGCGTAAATAAGGCGGAAAGATCCTTTGGCGTGCTATTGGCATTGCAATGCCGAAGAATCTGGCTGGAAAAATCAATTTTATTGACATTTGCTACTAATATGATGGTGAGCTAACTTTCTTCCATAAATGAGGCGAAAAGATTCTGTTGGCATGCTATAGGCTTTGCAATGCTATAGAATCTTGATGGAAAAGTCAATTTTATTGACATTTTCGACTTATA
>NW_016957477.1:0-1074 GCF_001483705.2 Eufriesea mexicana
ACGTGCCACGACAGATATAGCTGGCCTTCGCAGGGACAAGCAGATGCTAATTCAGCAGTGCAGAGCGCAGACACAGACCGAGTAGCAGTGTATAGCACAAAAGTCAAAGCAACTAAGGCAAAACCTATGCTAACCTAGCCAAGCCAAGCGTAACCTAACTCAACCTAGCGTGCCGAGAGCACTACTGCACGTCTCCACAGAGCCAGGCAGAACACATTGGAGCAAAGTAGAAAGTTGGATTGCACCGTATAGCAGAGTAAAGCACAAAAGCCGAAGCTATCCTATCCAAACATAACACGTCATAACGTGCCGAGTCCTCTAGTACTGCCTACCTCCCCTCGGAGCCGTGCAGTACATATAAGTGGAATATAGAGCGCAGAAATCCATTGTATCGCTGTGTATAATACAGAAGTCAAAAAATACAGAAGTCAAAGCTATCCAAACCAAACCCAGACGAATATAACCGAGAAAAACGCAGCCTAACTCGACATAGCGACCCGCGGCCGCTACTGCTCGGCTCCCAGAGGCCAAGCAGAATAGAGTAGTACGCAATGGAGCGCAGAAATGCACCGAATAACAGTGCATGCCAAGAGAGTCAAAGCTATCCGCACAGAACCTATGCAGTCATAACCTAACCAAACGTAAACCAGCTAAACATAACGAGCCGAACCAACTATTGCCGGCCTCCCCAGGGCCAAGCAGTACATACTAGAGCGCAGAAATCCTCCGAGCAACGGTTTATACCGCGAAAGTCGAAGCTATCCATACCAAACCAGAACAGACGTCACCTAACCAAGCGTAGCCTAACTCAACTCAACGTGCCGAGACCGCTATTACTTGCATCCACAGAGACGAACAGCGTATAGTACAGCAATGTAGAGCGTGGAAATCCACTGGATAGGCGTGTATAGCGCAAAGGTCAAAGCTACACTCTCCTATCCTAACCAACCGTAATATTACCAAAAGTAGCCTAACAAAACATACCGAGCAACGACCGCTACTGCTGACCTCCCCATAACCGAGCAGAGTTTAGTAGAGCCAAGTTGAGCGAAGAAAGCCGCCAAATTGCAATAC
>NW_016957478.1:0-740 GCF_001483705.2 Eufriesea mexicana
GGACGTTTGTATGTATGGATGTATGAATGTATGGCCGTAGTTGCGTTATGGATGTATGGATGTTTGTATGTATGGATGTATGTATGTATGGATGTACGGATGTATGGATGTATCGAATGATAGACGTACGAATGGAAGCATTTATGGATGTATGGCTGCGTGGATGTATGGATGTATGGATGGATGGATGCATGGGCGGATAGATGTTTGTATCGATGTATGTATGGATGGGCGGTGGTATGGCAGGATGGATGTACGGATGAATGTATGTCCGGGTGAATGGATGTATGGATGGAATGAGGTATGGATGGATGGTTGGATGTACGGATGGATGTATGTAACGGAATGAGGTATGGATGTATGGTTGGATGTACGGATGGATGTATGTATGTATGAATGGATGGATGTATATACGTGTGGATGCGTGGATTGATGAATGTATGGTTGGATGAATGTATGGATGGGTGGATTTATGGATGTATGGATGTGTGAACGTATGGATGCATGGATGTATGTATGGATGGAAGTATGGAAGGATGAGGGTATGGATGTATGTTTGGACGAATGTATCTGTGTATGTATGGATAAATGTATTGATGTATGTATGGATGTTTGTATGGATGTTTGTATGTATGTATGGATGGAAGTATGGAAGGATGAGGGTATGGATGTATGTTTGGACGAATGTATCTGTGTATGTATGGATAAATGTATTGATGTATGTATGGATGTATGGATGG
>NW_016957479.1:0-924 GCF_001483705.2 Eufriesea mexicana
AAGGTGGCTGTACTTGCCATTGGATTGAAGGCGTTAGGCGATCTATTCACCAAGCTAAAACAGTTTATATATTTTGAATAGACCTATTGTCTGGCAAGTAGATTGTTGTACTTGCCACTGAATTGAATGCGTTAGGCGATCGATTCACCATGCTATAGCCGGATATATATTTTGAATAGCCCAATTCTCTGGCAAGTAGGTGGCTGTACTTGCCATTGGATTCAAGGCGTTAAAGGCGTTAGGCGATCTATTCACCGAGCTATAACAGAATATAGATTTACAACAGACCTCTTCTCTGGCAAGAAGGAGGCTGTACTTGCCATTGGATTGATGGCGTTAGGCGAACTACTCACCAAGCTATAACAGATTACAGATTTTGAATATACATATTCTTTGGCAAGCAGATGGCGGTTCTCGCCATTGCATAGGAGGTGATAGGCGATCTATTCACCAAACAATATCAGGTTATAGATTTTGAATTGACCTATTCCCAGGTAAGTAGATGGCATTACTTGAGTATTGGATTGAAGGCGTTAGGCGATCTATTCACGATGCTATAACAGATTATAGATTTTGAATAGAGTCTTTCCCTGACAAGTATCTGGCGGCACATGCAATTGGATTGAAGGCGATAGGCGATCTAATCACCAAGCTATGGCTGCTTATATATTTTGAATAGACTAATGCTCTGGCAAGTAGATGGCTGTACTTGCCATTGTATTGAAGGCGTTAGGTGATCTATTCACCATGCTGTAACAGGTTATAGATTTTGAATAGACCTACTCTCTGGCAAGTAGATGACTGTACTTGCCATTGGGCTGAAGGCGTTAGGCGTTCTATTCACCAAGATCCAACATGTTTCGGATTTTGAATAGACCTATTCTCTGGTAAGTAGATGGCTGTACTTGCCATTGGATTGAAGGC
>NW_016957480.1:0-276 GCF_001483705.2 Eufriesea mexicana
AGCGGTAAGTTAGGCTCAGTCATGCTACGTCTGGCTGCATTATGGTTGGATATATTAAGATAGGGTAGCTTCGACTTCTGTATTATGCACCGCTGTTCGGTGGACTACTGCGCTCTAGTGAGCCTATTGTGTTCTGCTTGGGCCTTGGCAGCGCAGCGATAGTGGTCTCGGCACGTTATGTTGAGTTGTGCTAAGATTGGTTGTGTTAGATTTGGTGAGGTAAAGTTAGGGTATCTTCGACTTTTTCGCTACACACTGAAATGCGGTTGATTTCTG
>NW_016957481.1:0-760 GCF_001483705.2 Eufriesea mexicana
CTATAGCCATTGCAATGCTGCAGAATCTGGCTGGAAAGTTCAATATTATTGACAGTTTCGACTATTATCGTGGTGAGAAACCTTTCTTGACTAAATAAGCAGGGTAGATTCTATTGGCGTGCTATAGACATTGCAATGATATAGAATGCGGTTGGAAAATTCAATTTTATTGTCATTTTCTACTAATATCGTGGTGTGGTAACTTCCATCCCTAAGTAAGGAGGAAAGATCCTTCTGGAGCGCTATAGCCATTGCAATGCCAAAGAATCTGGTGGGAAAAATCAATTTTCTTGACACTTTCGACTAATATGGTGGTGAGCCAACTTTCTTCAATATATCAGGAGGAAAGATGCTGTTGACATACTATAGGCATTGCAATGCTATAAAATCTTCCTGGAGAATTCCATTTTATTGTCATTTTCAACAAATATCGTGATGAGATATCTTCCTTCCACAAGTGAGGAGGAAAGATCCTTTTGGAGTGCCATAGCGATTGCAATGCCCTTGAATCCGGCTGGAATGTTCAATTTTATTGACAGTTTCGACTAATATCGTGGTGAGCTATCTTTGTTACCTAAATCAGGAGGAAAGATTCTGTTGGCATACTATAGGCATTGCAATGCTATAGAATCTTGCTGGAGAATTCAATTTTATCGTCATTTTCTACTAATATCGTGGTGAGCTAACAACCTTCCCTAAGTAAGGAGGAAAGATACTTCTGGAGCGCTAAAGCCATTGCAATGCCAAAGAATCTGGTGGG
>NW_016957481.1:863-1139 GCF_001483705.2 Eufriesea mexicana
GCATTGCAATCCTATAGAATCGTGCTGGAAAATTCAATTTTATTGACATTTTCGACTAATATCGTAGTGAGCCAGCTTCCTTGCGTTAGTATGGAGGAAAGATACTTTTTGCGCGCTATAGCCGTTGCAATGTTGCAGAATCTGGCTGGAAACTCAATTTTATTGACATTTTCGACTAATATCGTGGTGAGCTTACTTTCTTGCACAAACAATGAGGAAAGGTTATATTGGCAAGCTATAACCATTGCAATGGTATAGAATCTACCTGGAAAATTC
>NW_016957482.1:0-295 GCF_001483705.2 Eufriesea mexicana
AATGGCTATAGTACGCCAATAGAAACCTTCCTCCCTACGTATGCAAAGGAGATAGCTCACCACGATATATGTCGAAAATGTCATTAAAATTGAATTTTCCTGGCAGATTCAATAGCATTGCAATGGCTATAGCGCGCCAATGGGATCTTTCCTCCTCATTTATGCAAGAAAGTTAGTTCACCACTATATAAGTCGAAAATGTCTATAAAATGGAACTTTCCAGCCGGATTCGATACCTCTGCAATGGCTATTGCACGCCAATAAAATCTTTCCTCCTTATTTATGCAAGAAAATA
>NW_016957483.1:0-215 GCF_001483705.2 Eufriesea mexicana
GACATTCTCGACTAATATCGTGGCGGGCTAACTTTCGTGCATTAATAAGGAGGAAAGACACTAGTGAGGTTCTGTAGCCATTGCAATGCCATAGAATCTTGCTGGAAAGTACATTTTATTAACATTTTCCACTAATGTCGTGGTGAGCTAAGTTTCATGCATAAGTAATGCGGAAAGACTCTTTTGGCACGCTATAGCCTTTGCAATGCTATAGC
>NW_016957484.1:0-8208 GCF_001483705.2 Eufriesea mexicana
GCTATAGTAACGTAACCTAACCAAGCGCAACCTAGCACAGCCGAACCAGCCGAGACCACCATTGCTCGCCTCCGCAGTGCCTAGCAAAATATACTAGAGAACAGCAGATCGCAGAAATCCGCCGCTTTGCAGTGTGCAGCAGAAGAGTCAAAGATATTCAAACCTGACCTGAACTGACCTAAACAAGCCTAAAGTAGCCTACCTTAACGAAACGTGCCGAGAACGCTATTGCTGGCCTGAACAGTTCGAAGCAGAACATACTGGAGCACAGTAGGACGCAGGAGTCCGCCGAATAGCAGTGCATAACACCAAAGTTGAAGCTGAAATATCCTAACCTAACCAAGATAGCATAACCAAACATAACATAACACAACCTAGCGTGCCGCGACCTCTATCGCTGACCTCCCCAGAGCCCAGTAGTACATACTACAGGTCATTAGAGCTCAGAAGTCCATAGAAACGCAGTGTACTGCAGAAAAGTCACAGATGTGCGGACATAACTCATACTAATGTAACATAACAAACCGTAGCGTAGCTAAACATAACGAGACACGAACAATATCGCTGGCCTCCACAGAGCCAAGAAGAACATTCTAGAGACGATTAGAGCGCCGATACCTTCCTAATAGCAGTGTACAGCACAAAAGTCAAAGCTATCTTTTCCTAACCTAACCAATCGTAGCATAACCAAAAGTAACGTAACACAGCATAACATGCCGCGACCACTATTGCAGGCCTACCCGGGGCCAAGCAGAATATAGTAGAGCAGAGCAGAGCGCAGAATTCCACCGAACAGCTATGTGTGGCACGAAAATCGTACCCATCCTAACCGAAATATACTTAACATAACCTATCCAAACGTAACATAATCGTGACATAAACAATCGTAAGCTAGCACAACATATCGTGCCGCGGCCGCTATTGCTGTTCTACCCAGGGACAAGCAGAAAATTGTAGAGCAGAGCGGAGCGCATAAATCCGCCGAAGTGCAGTGCACAGTACATAAGTTAAAGCTATCCTGTCCAAACCTAGCCTGAGCCAACATAGCCGAACGATAGGTGTCTCAACGTAATGTGCCGACAGAACTATTGCTGGCCTCCACAGAGACAAGCTGAACATGGTAGAGCACCTTAGGGTGCGAAAGTCCACCTAATAGCAGACTACAACACTAAAGTCAAAGCTATCCCCTCCTTACCTATCTAACTGAAACATAACCAAACGGAACGTAACTCAACCTAACGTGGCGCAAGCACTATTGCTGGCTTCCGCATAGCCAAGCACGCCTCGATAGTAGCGCGTAGGACGCAGAAATCCATAAAATCGCAGTGCATATCGGAAAAGTCAGAGTTACCCGAACCTAACCCAAACCAACACAACATATACAAACATAGCCTAACTTAACCTAACGTGCCGAAACCGCTATTTTTGCCCACCCCAGAGACCAGCAGGACGTACTAGAGCAGAATAGAGCGCAGAAATCCACGGAATAGCAGTGCGCAGCACAAAAGTTGAAGCTATCCTGACAAAACTTGGCTTGAACCAACCAAACCGAAAGTAATGGGACACAATGTAACGTGCAGATGCCACTGTTCCGGGCCACCCCAGAGCCAAGCAGAAGGCATTAGAGCACTCTATGGCGCAGGGATCCACCTATTAGGAGACCATAGCACTAAAGTCAAATCTATCATCCCCTTTTTCTTCACGTGGGGCAAATCTTCCGAAGGTACCCGCCCACCTAAGGGGAGGTCGCGTGGTTATGTGGTGTTTTTCACACTAAAGCCCCCACGACGGCCAGCCCCGCGCAATTCGGTGCGCCCTTGGCTCCGCAGCGGCGCAATTTCCAGGGAGCCCCAGCGACGCAACAGCTGCTCCCTCCCGGCGCGACGGGAAATCGCACCCGAAACGTCCATATCCATGCGCGCGAGACGGCCCGATTAAAGGCACACGCAACACGCACACAACCACACCGCAGCACACGCATACCTTGCGGACGCCGCGCGAACATCACGCGACGCCGCACGCCTGGACCACGGTCTCCCGAACAGAAGAGCGCCCACTCGCCACTTGTCACACTGACCTAGGTTACAACGGGAGAGAGACACGGCTCCCCGGCCGTAGGGACATGGTCGCCCGCGAAGGAGGAGGGCTAACGCGTTAACACATCCGGCAGACCGCGCGGCGCCCCTACGCCCTCGGGCTATCTCCGCGGCCTCCATCTGTAACATAACCGCCTCGCAGAAGGAGGCCACCGCACGGTATGCACCTAAGCTGTCCGTCACTTGCGCCGCGACGACAGTGAGAGAAAGGTCCCGACCCACCACGCGATAAGGTACCCGGCGCTCGCGAGTGTTTCGTCCGCGCAATACGTCAGGCGCAGGCCAAGGGGGAGGGCAGTGCGCAACACGTAGTCGTACGCGAGGTCCCGCGGGAATGGCTCGTGTTCCGATCCCTGTGGTACACCGCAGTTCGTTGCCCTGGCGACGGTCGTGTACCGTCCTGGATAATCGATCAAGCGCTCCGCCTAACAGTCGCCGAACACCGCCATCATGTGCTGGGGAACCCTGTGGTGCAACAGAGCATACTCGATATCGTGTTGAAGGCGTTGCCGATATCCACCCCGACCGACAGCACCACATCGCCCCGGTCAACGGCAACCTCCGACAGGTTACCAGCGCGCTTAATCGCGTCCATCGTCGACCGACCCTGCCGGAATCCGAACTGGCTGACGCTGAGATTGGGACTCTCGTCCGCTACATGCTCTCGGAGACGGGCAGCTAGAATGCGCTCGAAGAACTTGCCCGCCTCGTCGAGCAGGCATATCGGCCGGTATGCCTTCGGAGATTCCGGCGTCCTCCCCGGATTGGGGATCAGCACGAACCTCGCTCTCTTCCAATATACCTGGAAGAAACCTGTCCTGCGGCAGCTGTCCAACAACCGTCGCTCCCTGTCGCCACGCGTCTCCAGAGGCAGTGCAAAGGCGCGGCCTGGGATGCCGTCAACTTCGGGGGCGGTGATCCTCGCCCAGATAATGTCGAAGCTATCCTAACCTAGCACAACGGAACCTAACACAACCAAACGTAACCTAACACAACGTTACGATCCATACCACTGTTTCTCGGATCCCGAGGGTTGAGCACAGCATGGTAGAGCAGTGTGGAGCGCCGAAGTCCGCCGAACACCAGCGTATAGCACAAAAGCCGATGCTATCCCATCCTAACCTATCTAAACCTAACATAACCTTTCGCAACGTAGCTCAGACTTACGTGCCGAGAACACCACAGCTGGCATCCCCAGAGAAAAAAAGAATATACTAGAGCACGTAAGTGCGCAGGAAGCCACCAGATAGCAGTGTGTAGCACGAAAGTCAAAGATATGCTTACCTAACCTGACCTAACCTAACCTAACCAAACGTAGAATAACTAAACCTAACGAGCCAAGACCACTATTGCAGGCCTTCCCAGATCCAAGCAGAACACACTGGGGTGCAGTAGAGCGCAGACATATCCGAAAAGCATTGTATAATAGAAAAGTCAGTGCCATCATGGCCTGACGTAAACTACCGTAACCTAACAAAACGTAACATACCTCAACCTATCGTGTCGCTATTGCTGGTCTCCCCAGAGTCGAGCAGAGTATAGTAGAGCAACATAGAGCGCAGTAATCGGCCGACGAGCTGTGTACAGCACAAAGCTCGAGGCTACCCTATCCTAACCTGACCAAACGTTATCTATCTCAAACTGGCGTGCCGAGAACACCATTGCTGGCCTCCCGAGAGCCAAGATGAACAAACTAGAGCACAGCAGAGCGCAGGAGTCCACCGAGCATCTGTTTATACTACGAAAGAAGAAGCTATCCGTACCTAAACAGAGCTATCGTAACCTAACCAAAAGTATCCTATCTCAACCTGTCGAGCCGAGACCACTATTACCGGCGTTCCCAAATCCAAGCAGAGCATACTTGAGTACAGGAGATCGCAGAAAGCCACCAAATAGTAGTGTATAACACAAAAATCAAGGCCATTCGACACAAACGCAACATAACCCGACCAGTCCAAACGTAACCTAACTAAACCAACCGTGCCACGACCGCAATTCCTGGCCTCCACAAAGTCGAGCAGCGTATAGTGGAGCAACGAAGGGCGCAGAAATCCACCCAATAACAGTGTATGGCTACAAATACAACGTCGTCCTGTCCTAACTTTACCAAACGTAACATACGCAGACGTAACGTAAACCAATCTGGCGTGCCACGAAAGCTATATCTGGCCACACTGGAGCTAAGCAGAGTATAACAGAGCCATGCAGAACGCTTAAATCGCCAAACTAGCAGTATATAGCAAAAAAGTAGGAGGTATCCTAAACAAACCTGATATAACATAGCTCAATCAAACGTAACCAATCACAACCTAACGTGCCGAGCCCACAATTGCAGGCCTCGCCACCTTCAAGCGGGGCATATCAGAGGAGAGCGGAGCGATGAGGTCCATAGAGTGGCAGTGTATATCGCGAAAGCCAACGACATCCTAACCTAACCCGAACGAACTTAACCTAACCAAACTTAGCATAACACTACCTAACGCGCCGCGGCGACTATTTCAATCATCCGCGGATCAAAGCAGTGAATATTATATAACAGTAGAGCGCAGAAATCCACGGAATAGCAATGCATAACACAGAAGTCAAAGCTACCCTCTCCAAGCGTAACCAAGCGTTAACAATCCGAACGCAGCATAACACAAGCTAACGTGCGAAAACCACCAATGCTGGCCTGCCTAGCGCCAATCAGAGCATACTAGAGCACCGTAGAGCGCAAAACTCCACCGAATAGCGGTGTATAACGTAAAAGTCAAAGCTATCCTCTCATATAGTTGCCAATCGTAACACAGCCAAACGTTTTCTATCCCAAACCAACGTGTCGAGACCACTATTGCTTGCCAACCCGGAGTCGAGGAGAGTACAGTGGTGCACAGTAGAGCGCAGAAAGCCATTAGATAGCAATGTAAACCAAACCTAACCTAACTTAACCTAACTGAACGCAACCTATCTTAACCTACTGAGTCACGACCGCCATCGCTGGCACGCCCAGAGGAGAGCAGAGTACAGTGGAGCAATATACAGTGCAGAAATCCACCGCATAACCTCTCATAACCTAAGCACACCTAACACATCCGTACGCAGCGTAGCTCAGACTAAGGTGCCGAGACCACAGCAGCTGGCCTCCGCATAGCCAAGCAGAGTACACTAGAGGTCAGTAGAGCGCACGAATGCACAGAATTGTAGTGTATAGCACAAAAAGCCGAACCCATCTTGTCCAAGCTTATCCTAACCAAACAAAAGCGAACGGAAGATAAGTCGAGCAAACATGCCACGAATATTATTACTGGCCATCCCAGGGGCAAGCGGAATATATTAGGGCACAGTACAGCGCAGAAGTCCCAAGAATAGCAGTGTATAGCGCAAAAGATAGAGCTGTCCTTTAGTAGCTTAGCCAATCGTGGCACATCCGAACGTAACATAACGCAAAGCAACGTGCCGAGGCCGCAATTGCTGTCCCTCCCAAAGCAAAGCAGAGCACGTTAGAGCGCAGTAGAGCGCACATATTCACCGGATAGCAGTTTATAGCACAAAAGTCATAGCTATCCCGTCCTAACCTAGACAATCTAACCTAACAAAACGTAATCTGACTGAACCTAGACTGCCGCAACCACTATTGCTGGCGTCCCAATGGCCATGCAGAATATATTAGAGGAGAGTGGGGCGCAAGAATCCATAGAATCGCAGTGTACAGCAGATAAATCAAAGGTATCCAAATCTTACAAATGCTAACGTAAACTAACCAAACGTAACCAAACCCAGCCTGACTTGCCGCGGCCACTATTTCTGGCCTCCACAAAACCAAGCAGAACACATTAGCGGAGAGTAGAACGCAGAAACCCATAGAACCGTAGTGTATATCAGAAATGGCAATGGTACAAGGACCTAACCCAAACAAATAGAACATACAAAAACATAGCCTTGAACAACGTAACGTGCCGTGACCTCTCTTGCTGCCCTCCCCAGAGACAAGCAGGGCAAACTAGAGCCCAGTAGGTGGCAGATATCAAACGGATAGCAGTGTACAACTCAAAACTTTACGCGACCCTAATCATGCTTAGCCTTAGCCAACCTAGCAGAACACAACTTGAATCACCATGATGTGGCGCGACCAGTATTGCTAGCCTCCCCAGAGCCAAGCGGAACGCACTAGTGGAGAGTAGAACGCTCAAATCCATAGAATCGCTGTGTATATCAGAAGAGTCGATGTAACACGAACCTAAGCCAAAACCATCAGGAAATATCCAAACATAGCTTAGCACAACTTACCGTGTCGAGACCTCTATTGCCGCCATTCCGAGAGCCATGCAGGACATGCTAGAGCCTAGCAGAGCGCAGAAGTTCTCCGAATAGCAGTGTACAGCACAGAAGTTAGTGCTGGCCCTTCCAAACGTTGCGTAAGCCAACCTAAGCGAACGTAACCTCACTCAACATCCTGTGCTTAGGCCGCTATTTCTGGCCATCCCGGAGCCAAGATGAAGATATTAAAGCTCTGTAGGTAGCAAAAGTCCACCTATTATCGGACTATAGCACTGAAGCTAAAGCTATCTCCTCCTAACCTGTCCAATCGTAACATAACCAGAGGTAACGTAACTCAACCAAACGTGCCGCCACCACTATTGTTGTTCCCCCAGAGCGAAGAAAAATGCATAAGTGTAGTGTAGAACGCAGAATTCCTTAGAATCTCCGTGAATATCAGAAAAGTCAAAGCTAGCCAAGCCTAACCCAAACCAATAGAACATAAGCGAACATTGCCTGACTCAACCTAACGTGCCGAAACAGCTGCTGTTGCCCTCCCGAGAGTCAATCAGGACATACTAGAGCAGAGTAGAGTGCTGAAACCAACGAATATCAGTGTACAGCACATAAGTTAAAGCCATCGTGACCAACCTTAGCCTGACACAACCTAACAGAACGTATCCTGACCCACCATAACGTGCCGATACCACTATTCCTGGTCTTGCCAGAGCCAAGCTGAGAATATTAGAGCACTTTGGGTTGCAGAAGTCCACCTAATGGCAGACTATAGGACTAAAGTCTTAGCTTTCCACTCCAAACCTAAATAATCGTAACATAACCAAACGTATCCAGCCGTACACCATCGTGCCGCGACTTCAATTACTGACCTACCCAGAGACAAACAAGGCATACTAGGAGGCAGTAGAGAGAGGAAATCCGCCGAATTTCAGGGCACAGCACAAAAGATGAAGCCATCCTGCCCAAACTTAGTGCCCAAACTTAGCCTAACCCTACCTAGACGAGCGTAACGTGACTTAGCATAACGTGCCGAGTCTACTGATGCAGGCTCTCCCAGAGCCAAGCTGTAAATATTATAGCACTGTAGGGAGCAGAAATCAATCTGGCAGCAAACTCTAGCGCTAAAGTCAAAGCCATCCACTCCTAACCTATCCAAACGTAACAAAACCAAACGTAACCTAGCACAACCTAACGTGCCGAGACGGCTATTTCTGGCCTCCGTAGAGCCACCCAGAACATATTAGAGCACAGTAGAGCGCAGAAACCCTCCAAATAGCAGTTTAGATCACAAAGGTCACAGCCATCCTAAACAAACCCAACCTAAACTGAGCTAAGCATGCGTGACCTAACAAAGCCTATCGCGCCGCGACCGCAGTTGCCGGCCTTCCGAGGGTCGAGCGGAGTATAGTAAAGCAGTGTAGAACGCAGATATCTTCCGAATAGCAGTGTATAGCGCAATAGTCGAAGCTGTCCTATCTTAACCTAACCAATCCGTACACAACCATACGTAGCATGACAAAACATATCGCGCCTTGACCTCTATTGCTGGCTTCCTCAGAGTCGAGCAGAGTATTGTACAGCAGAGTAGAGCGCAGCATGCCACCGAATAGTAACGTATGGCACAAAAGTCGAAGATACCCTGACCTAACCTGGCCTAACCAATCCTAACCAAGCGTAGAATAACAGAACCTAACGTGCCGCCCCAAATATTGCTGGCTTCCGCAGAGCGAAGCACAACATACCAGAACGAAGTAGAGCGTAGAAATTCTCCGAATAACAGTGTAAACCACGAAAATCGGATCTACCCAAACCTAACGCGAGCTAACATCACGTAACAAAACGTAGCCTAACTGAACCT
>NW_016957485.1:0-789 GCF_001483705.2 Eufriesea mexicana
ATGTTAGTGTATCTTCCGTTTTTGTCATTTGCACTGCAATGCAGTGAGTTTCTGCGCTCCACTCTGCTCCAATAAGTTCTGCTTTGCTGCGGGGATACGAGGAATAGTGTTCTGGTCACGATAGAGTAAGTTTGGTTGCGATTCGTTGGGTTAGGCTATGAATATTCTGTTAGTAATTCTTTGCCTCTTGTGCCATACACTGCAATCCGGAGGATTTCCGCTCTCGGAATTGCTCTACTATAATCCAATCGACTCTGGGGTGGCGAGCTGTAGCGGTCGTGGCACGTTAGCTACAGTCATGTTACGCTTTGCTTGGTTAGGTTAGGTAATATTTTGTTAGGACAGCTTTAGCTTTCGCGCAATTCACTACTATCATGTCGATTCCTGTTATCTACTGTGCTCTACTATCCTCCGTTTGGCTATGGGGAGTCCCGGAGCAGTGTTCGCCGCACGTTATTTTGATTGGCGCTACGTTTGGTTAGGCTACGTTATGTAAGGTTATGCTAGGATATTTACGGCTTTTGTACTCTTCATAGCGATACAGTGGATTTCTGCGCTTTACTGTGCTCTAGTACATTCTGCTTTTCTCTGTGGAGGCCAGCATTAGTGGTCTCGTCATGTTAGGTTGTGTTGGGTTACGTTTGGTTATCTTACGTTTGGCTAGGTTAGGATATGCTAATCTGACTTTTGTGCTACACACTGCCATTCGGTGGACCTCTGAGCTCCACTTTGCTCTAATGCGCCCTGCTTGGCTCTACGAAGTCCATAAATAGCTGTCGCGGCACGCTC
>NW_016957486.1:0-518 GCF_001483705.2 Eufriesea mexicana
GCGCATTAGAGTAGAGCACATTCGAGGGCAGTCATCCACCGCATAACAGTGTATATCACGTAAGTCATTGTTATCCTGACGAAACATAACCTAATCTTACGCATCCAAACTTAACAGAACGCAAACTATTGTGCCGCGACCACTATTGCTGGCCTTCCCAGAGTCGAGTCGGGTTTAGTAGGGCAACGAAGAGCGCAGAAATCCTTCGAATAGCAGTGTATAGCACGAAAGTCAAAGCTATCCTAACCAAACCCAACTAAACCTAACATAACCAGACGCAACCTATCTCAGTCTGACTTACCGACAGCACTACTGCTGGCCACACCGTAGCCAAGCGGAACATACCAGGGCACAGTAGAGCGTAGAATCCCACCGAAAAGCACTGCATAGAGCAAAGGTCAAAGCCATCTTAACCAAGCATAACCACCTAACTAAGCCAAGAGAAACGTAACTCTACCCAGCGTGACGCCGTCGCTCTTGCTGGCCTCAAAGAACGAGGCAGAACACAATAGAGCACA
>NW_016957487.1:0-665 GCF_001483705.2 Eufriesea mexicana
TTTTCAGTCCGTTTCTATTGCAATGCATTGGCTATAGCAAACCAATAGAAATCTAGCACGTTAATTACGCAGAAAAGCATTCTCACCTCAATATTTGTCGAAAATGTCAATAGAATTAAAATTTTTAATCAGATTCTATTGCAATGCAATGGCTATATCAAACCAATGGAATCTTTCCTGATTATTTACGCGGACGGGAATGCTCAACAAGATATTAGTAGAAAATGTGAAAAGAATTGAATCTTTCTGACAGATTCTGTTGCAATGCAATGGCTGTAGCAAACCAATATACTCTTTACGGCATGTATATGTAGAAAAACTTGCCCACAACAATATTACTCGGAGATTTCAGGAAAATAGAGTTTTTCAGCCACATTCTATAGCAATGCAATGGCTATAACAAACCAATAAGATCTTTCCTTCCTGTTCGTGCAGAAGACCATGCTCACCACGATGTTAGTCGAAAAAGACAATAAAATAGAACTTTTCCGTCAGATTCTATTGCAATGCAATGGCTATATCAAACCTATAGAATATCTCCTTCCCATTTTTACAGAAAAGCCTTCGCACCACGATATTAGTTGAAAATGTCAATAAAATTAAACGTTCCAGTCTGATTCTATAGCAATGCAATGGCTATGGCAAACCAATAGAATCCTTCCACT
>NW_016957488.1:0-1521 GCF_001483705.2 Eufriesea mexicana
GCGTGCTATAGCCATAGCAACGCTATAGAATATGCCTGGAAAATTCAATTTTATTGACATTTTCGGATAATATCGTGGTGGGCTAACTTTCTAGCATAAATAAGGGGGACAGATTCTATTGGCGTGCTATTACCTTTGCAACGGTATAGAATCTTTCTGAAAAATTCAATTTTATTGACATTTTCGACTAATATCGTGGTGAGCTAACTTTCATGCATAAATAAGGACGAAATATACTGTTGGCGTGCTATAGGCATTACAATGCTACAGAATCTGGCTGGAACGTTCAATTTTGTTGACATTTTCGTCTAATATCGTGGTGAGCTGTCTTCCTTGCGTAAGTAAGGAGGAAAGATGCTTTTTGAGTGCTATAGTGTTACAATGATATAGTTTGTGGCTGGAAAATACAATTTTGTTGACGTTTTCGACTAATATCGTTGTGAGCTGGCTTCCTTGCGTAAGTAAGGATGAAAGATCCTCTTGGCGTGCTATAGCCATTGCAATGCTGTAGAATCTGTCTAGAAAGGACAATTGTTTTGACATTTTCGAGTAATATCGTGGTGAGTTAATTTTCTTGCATAAGTAAGGGGGAAAGACACTATTGGCGTGCAATAGCCTTTGCAATGCTATGGACTCTGGCAGGAAAATAAAATTTTAATGACATTTTCGACTAATATCGTGGTGAGCTAACTTTATTGCATAATTAAGTGAGGTAGATTCTACTGGCGTGCTACAGCCGTCGCAATGCAATAGAATCTGGCTGGAAAGTCCAATTTTATCGACATTTTCGACTTATACCGTGGTGAGTTAGCTTTCTTGCATAAATACGGAGGAAATATACTGTTGGCGTGCTATAAGCACTACAATGCAACAGAATCTTCCTGGAAAATTCAATTTTATTTACATTTTCGACTAATATCGTAGTGAGCTAACTTTATTGCATGAATAAGGAGGGTAGACTCTAATGGCGTGCTATAGCCGTCGCAATGCATTAGAATCTGTATGGAATGTCCAATTTTATCGACATTTTCGACTTATACCGAGGTGAGCTAGCTTGCTTGCATAAATAAGGAGGAAATATGCTGTTGGCGTGCTATAGGCATTACAATGCTGCACAATCTTGCTGAAAAACTCAATTTTTTGATATTTTCAACAAACACCGTGGTGAGCTATCTTCGTTGCATAGGTAAGGAGGAAAGATACCTTTGGCGTGCTATATCCATTGCAATGCTGTAGGATCTGCCTGGAAAGTTCAATTTTATTGACATTTCCGACTAATATCGTGGTGAGCTAACTTTCTTGCATAAATAAGGACGAAATATACTGTTGGCGTGCTATAGGCATTACAATGCTACAGAATCTTTCTAGAATTCTAGAAAGTTCAATTGTATTGACATTTTCGAGTAATATCGTGGTGAGTTAATTTTCATGCATAAGTAAGGGGGAAAGACACTATTTGCGTGCAATAGCCTTTGCAATGCTATGGACTCTGGCAGGAAAATAAAATTTTAATGACATTTT
>NW_016957489.1:0-1802 GCF_001483705.2 Eufriesea mexicana
GGCACGTTAGGTTCGGTTATGTTACGTTCGTTTACGTTTGGCTTGGTTATGGTAGGAGAGGATAGCTTTGACTTTTGCGCTATGCGCTGCCGTTCGGTACATTTCTATGCTCTACAGTGCTCTGATTCGCTCTGCCTGGCTCGGGGGGGGGGCAGCAATAGTGGCCGGGTCTCGTTAGGTTTAGTTTTTTCCCGTTTGGTTAGGACAGGTTAGGCCTTGTAGGGTCGCGGTGCCTTTGACATTTATGCTATTCGTTGGTGTTTGGTGGCATCCTTCGCTCTACAGTGCTCTATTGTATTCTGGTTGGCTCTGGCGATTCAAGTGATAGTGGTATCGACACGTTAGGTTAAGTTATGTTACGTTTGGCTTTATTACGTTTGGATAGGTTAGGAAATGGTATCTTCGACTTTTGAGCTATACACAGCTCTTGGCTTGATTCCTGCGCTCTACATTGCTCACATTTGCTCTGCTTGGCTCCCATGGGGCCAGAAATAGTGGTCCTGCGACACCAGCTTGAGCTAGGTAACGCGCGTCCACTTTAGGTTGTGATATGTCTGGTTGTCCTAGCTTTGAGTCTTGTGCTATACACTGCGATTCGGTGGATTTATGAGATCTACTGTGGTCTAGCTTATTCTGCTTGGCCCTGGAAATGTCAGCAATAGTGGTCTAGAGCCCTTCGGTTGAGCTATGCAGCGTTTGGTTATGTTAGGTTTTGTTAGGTTAGGATAGGATGGCCTTGACTTTTGCGCTGTACATTGTTATTCGGTGCATTTCTGCGCCCTCCGCCGCACTGCTATAGCCTTCTCGACCCTGGCGAAGCCAGCAATAGCGATCGTGTTACGATAAGTTGTGTTATATTACGTTTGGTTCGTCTGGTTTGTCTACGTTTGGTCAGTCTGGCTTCGACTTTTGCGATATACACTGCTATTTGGTGGCCCTTTGCGCTCTAATGCGCTCTAGTGTATTCTGCTTGGCTCTGGGGAAGCCTGCAATAGTGGTCTCGGCACGTATGGTTAAGCTACGTTAGGATTGGTTATATCACGTTAGGACATGTTTGGACAGCATAGCTTTGACTTTTGCGCCATATACTGCTATTGGGCGGATTTCTACGCTCTGCGTTGTTCTACTATACTCTGCTAGTCTCTGGCTAGGCCAGTGATAGTGGTCGCGGCACGCTTGGTAGATTTACGTTACGTTTGGCTATGATACGTTTGGCTAGGTCAGGACAGGGAAGCTTCGACCATTGTGCTATACACTGATATTCGCTCGATTTCTGCGCTCTACATAGCTCTACTATAATCTGCCCTACTCTGGGGGGCCAGCAAAAGTGGTCTCGGCACTTTAGTTCTAGTTACGTTATATTTGGCTATGTTACGTTTGGTTAGTGTAAGGGAGGGTGTCTTTGGCCTTTATGTTGTATACTATTATTCTGCGGATTTCTGCACTATACTGTGATCTCATGTGCTCAGCTCGGCTCTGGGGAAGACAGCAATATTGGTCTCGGCACGATATATTCATTTAGGCGACGTTTGGTTGGGTTAGTTTTAGTCAGGTTAGGTTAGGATATCTTTGACTCTTGCGTTTTACACTGCAACGCCGCGGATTTGTGTACTCTACGGCACTCTATTCTATTCATCATCACTCTGTGGAGGTCAGCAATAGTGGTGTAGGTCGGTTAGGAGTAGTTAAGTTACGTTTGGTTATGTCATGTTTGACTGAGTTAAGCTAGGACAGCTTATATTCTTGGGCTATATACTACTATACGGTGACTTCCTGCTCTCTGCTGTGCTCTAGCATACTCT
>NW_016957490.1:0-260 GCF_001483705.2 Eufriesea mexicana
AAAAGTCAGAGTAGCCTATCCTTACAAAGTCATACGTAACATATCCAAACGTAATCAATCTAAGCACAACATGACGAGACTGCTATTGCTGACCTCCTCTGAAACAAGTAGACTGCACTAGTGCACAGCAGTTTGCAAGAATCTTCCGCATTGCTGTCAATAACACAAGAGTGGAAGATGTCATAGGATAACCTTAATTAACCTAACCAAACCGAACGCAGTGTTACTCAACGAAGCGTGCCGCGACCACTGCTGCCGCA
>NW_016957491.1:0-214 GCF_001483705.2 Eufriesea mexicana
TCCATCCACACAAGTACCCATCCATACACCCATCGATCCATACATCTATCCATCCATAGATCCACCCATTCGTACATTAATACATCCACACATCCATGAATCCACAAATCCATCCATCCATGCACTCATCCATCCATACGTACATCTATACATACGTCCATACATACATCCATACATCCATGCATACACCCATACACTCATCCATACATACATC
>NW_016957492.1:0-1178 GCF_001483705.2 Eufriesea mexicana
GTTTCCCTTTGTTAAGTTAGGTTGGGTTAACTTTAGTTAGGATGTCTTTGACTTTTTTGCTATGCACTACTATTCGGTAGATTTCTGCGCTCTACTGCGATCCAATACTCCCTGCGTTGATCTGGGAATCCTTGAAGTGGTGGTCGCGGCGCCTTATGTTGTGTTAGGTTACGCTTGCTTAGGAGAGGTTTATTTGGGTTTGGTTTGGATATGTTTGACATTCGTGCTACACTGTCATTCTATGATCCTCTGCGCTCTACTCACCTGTAATGTGCCCTGCTTTTCGATGGGAAGGCCAGCAATTGTGGGCTAGGTACGATAGGTTCGGACTGGTTACGTATGATAAGGTCATGATAGGCCGGGTTATGATAGGATATCCCTTACTTTTCTGCTATACGCTGCTATTCGGGCGATTCCACCGTCCTACATCGCTCTGCTATAATCTGCTCAACTCTCGTGAGGCCAGCAATAGCTTTCTGGGCACATCAGATTCTGTTACGCTCTATGTGCTTATGTTACGATTGGTTAGGTTAGGGGAGGATACCTTTGACTTTCGTACTATACACCGCTATTCAGAGGATTTCTACACACTACATTGGTCTGCTGCTCCCTTCTCGACACTGGGGAAGCCGTGAATTGTGTTCTCGGCACATTAGATTGAGGTAGGATACGTTTGGTTAGGTTATGATTGCTTGGGTTAGGTTTGCATTGCTTTGACTTTTGTGCCACACACTGCAATGCGGTGGATTACTGCGCTCGACTGTGCCCTAGTATACTCTGCTTGGCTCTGGTGAGGCCAGCAATGGCAGTCTCGCCACGCTATGTTGATTAAGAATACGTTTGATTATGCCACGTTTGGTTCGGCTATGATAGGAATGCTTTGACTTTTGTGCTATACACTGCTATTCGGTGGGTTTCTGTTCTTCACTCTTCTCGAAAATGCCTTGCTTGGCTCTGAGGAGTCCTGCAATACTGGTCTCGGCACGATAGGTTGAGCTATGCTACGTGTGATTGGGAAACGTTAGTTAGGGTTAGGTTCGGATAGATTTGACTTTCATGGTATACACTTCTATGCCGTTGATTTCTGGCCTCTACTATGCTGTACTATATTCTGCTTGGCCCTGGTGTGTGCAGCAATGGTGGTCGCGGCGCGTTTGGTTGAGTTGTGTTACGTTTTG
>NW_016957492.1:3749-5290 GCF_001483705.2 Eufriesea mexicana
GACCAGCAATTGCTTTCGTGGCACGTCAGCTTGTGTTACGATACGCCAGCTTATCTTAGGATTGGTAAGGTTAGGATGGGATTGTTTTAACTTTTGTGCTATACACCGCTTTCGGAAGATTTGTACGCGCTACGTTGCTCTAATGTGACCAGCTTGCCTCTAGGGAAGCCAGCAATTATATTCTCGGCACGTCATGTTTAGCTATGTTACGCTTGGCTTTCTATGTTAGGAGAGGTTAGGCTAGGATATCTTTGACTTTTGTGCCACACGCTGCAGTGCCGTGGACTACTGCGCTCTACTATGTCCTAGCATGTTCTGCTTTGATCTGGGGAGGCCAGAAAGTGTGGTCTTGGCACGTTAGTTTGAGTTAGATTACGTTCGGTTGTGTCACGTTTGATTAGGTTAGGATAGGATAGCATTGACTATTATGCTGTACCCGGCTGCCCGGTGTATTTACGCGCACTACATTGCTCTACTATACCCTGCTCGTCTATGGGGAGGCCAGCAATTATGGTCGCGGCGCCTTAAGATCGGTTGGGCTACGTTCGGTCAGGGTAGGTTAGGGCAGACTAGGTTAGGATGCCTTCAACTTCTGTGCGATACACTGCAGTGCTGTGGACTGCTGCGTTCTACTGTGTTCTAGTTTATTCTGCTTGGCTCTGGGTAGGCTAGTAATAGTTGTCTCTGCACGTTAGGTGGAGTTTGATTACGTTTGGTCAGGTTAGGTTCGGCTTGGTTAGGTTATGTCAGCTTTGACATATGTGCTCAAGGCTGATATTCTTTGGACTGCTGTGCTCTAATGTGCTCTACCTTATTCTGCTTGTCTCTGGGGAGGCCAGCGAATGTGGTCTCGTCCTGATTGGTTTAGTTATCCTACGCTCGGTTAGGTTAGGCTAGGCCTAGTTAGGGTAAGGCATCCTTGACTTTTGTGCTGTACACTGCCATATGGTGGCTTTCTGTGCTATACTGTGCCCTAGTATATTCTGCTTGGCTCTGGGGATGCCAGCATTAGTGGTCTCAGCACGTAAGGCTAGGTTATGATACGTTTGGTTGTATTGGGTTTGGATATGTTTGGATACGGTAGGTTTGGCCTTTGTTCTGTACGCTGCTATTTTTTGTGTTTCTGCGCACTACGTTGCTCTATAATACTCTGCTCGGCTCTGGGGAGGCCGGTAACTGTGGTCTCGGCTCGTTAGTTTGTGTTAGGCTACGTTCGGCTACGTTAAATTAGCGTGGCTTAGGTTTGGATAGATTTGACTTTCGTGGTATAGAATGTTGTTCGGGGAATTTCTGCCCTCTACTGTGCTCTGGTATGTTTTGCTTCGTTCTTCGGAGGCCAGGAATAGTGGTATCGCCACGTAAGTTTTAGATAGGAAGCGTTCGGCTATGCTACGCTTGGTAAGGTTAGGGTAGTGAATCTTTGAATTTCGTGCTATACACAGCTGTTCGGTGTGTTCCTGCGCTATACATTGTTTTATTATGGTCTGGTCGACTATTGGGAGACCAGCAGTAGCGGTCGTGGCACGATAGTCTGAGTTAGG
>NW_016957493.1:0-542 GCF_001483705.2 Eufriesea mexicana
TTTGGTTATATTACGATTCGTTACGTTAGGACAGGGATGCTTTGAATGTTGCACTGTACACTGCCATTCGGTGAATATCTGAGCTCTGTTGTGCTCTGGAATAATCTGCCTGGCTCTGCGTTGGCCAGAAGTAGTGGTCTTGGCACGTTAGGTTGGATTAGTTTACGTTTGGTTATGTTACGTTTGATTAGGATAGGATATGATAGCTTTCTCTTCTGATATACATTGCTATTCAGTGGATCTGCACTGTACTGCGTTCTGCTATACTCTGCTTAGCCCTGGGGAGTCTGGCCGTAGTGATCGCAGCAAGTTATGCATAGTTAGGTAACGTTTGGTGGGTTACGTTAGTCTGGGTTATTTTTTCATTGCTTTGACATATCTGCAGCAAAGTGCTATTATATGGGCTTCCGTGCTCTGCCCGCCGCTAATATGTCCTGCATGGCTCTGCGCAGGAGAGCCATACTGGTCGCGACAGGTTTGGTTGTGCCGGGCTATGTTTGATCAGGTTAGGACGTGTTCGGTTAGGGTATCTTCGACTTTCG
>NW_016957495.1:0-926 GCF_001483705.2 Eufriesea mexicana
CCATTGCTGGCCTCCTCATGGTCGAGCAGAGTATGGTAGAGCAGAGCATGGCGCAGAAGGCCTTCAAAGAGCAGGTAACAGCACAAACGTCAAAGATGTCCCAACCTTACGTGGCCTAACCTAACCTAACGGAACGTAGACTAATTAACCTACCGAGGCGAGACCACAATTACTGTCATCCCCAAATTAGAGCAGGTTATAGTAGAGCTCAGTAGTGCGCAGTAGCCCATCGAGTAGCAGTCTATGCCAAGAAAGTCAAAGCTATCCAGACCTCACCCAAACAAACGTAACCAAACTTAACCTTACGTGACGAGACCACAATTACTGTCTTCCCCAGAGTCGAGCCGTGTATAGTAGAGCACAGTGGGTCGCAGAAGTCCATAGAGTAACAGCCTATGCCGAGAAAGCCAAAGCTAACCGAACCTAACACGCACAAACGTAACCGAAACAAAAGAAACCTACCTGAACCCAACGTGCAGCCACTATTGCTGGCCTACCCAGAGCGAAGCAGAGCATTCGAGATCCCTGTATACCGCAGAAGTCCGCCGAATAGCTGTTTACAGAACAAAAGTAGAAGCTCTCCTCCCCTAACATAAACAATCGTAACATAACGCTATCTAAAGTGCCGCGACTAGTATTGCTGGCTTCCTGCAATAGAAGAGCATATTAGTGGAGAGTAGAGCGCAGAAATCCAGCGAATGGCTGCGTATAGCAGAAGGGCCGGAGCTAGCCAAACCTAGCCAAAGCTAACATAGCATAACCGAACGTGGCCAATCTCAAACTAACATGCCGAAACCACTATTACAGGCTTACGCAGGGCCAAGCAGAACGTACTAGAGCACAGTAGAGCGCAGAGGTCGACAGCATACCGGTATGCAGGACCAAAATCAAATGTTTTCTAACCTAACCCAAACAAACGTTGCCTA
>NW_016957496.1:0-533 GCF_001483705.2 Eufriesea mexicana
TCTAATCACCAAGCTATGACAGCTTATAGACTTTGAATAGACTTATTCTCTGGCAAGTAGATGTCTGTACCTGCCATTCGATTGAAGGCGGTAGGCGATCTATTCACCGAGCCATAACAGATTATAGATTTTGAAAAGACTTATTCCCTGGCAAGAAGATGGCTGTTAAACGCTAGGCTACCTAATAACCAAGCTATAACAGATTATAGACGTTGAATAGGCCTATTCTCCGGCAAGTACATGGCTGTACTTGCCATTGGATTGAAGGCGTTATGCGATCTGATCACCAAGCTACGGCAGCTTATAGACTTTGAATAGACTTATTCTCTTGCAAGTAGATGGATATACTTGCTATTGGATTGGAGGCGTTAGGCGATCTGTTCACCAATCTATAACAGGTTATAGATTATGAATATACATATTCTCTGGCAAGTAGATGGCTGTAGTTGCCATTGGATTGAAGGCGTTATGCGATCTGATCACCAAGCTACGGCAGCTTATAGACTTTGAATAGACATATTCTCTGGCAAGTA
>NW_016957497.1:0-549 GCF_001483705.2 Eufriesea mexicana
CATCCATACATATATCCATACATACATCCATACATCCATCCATTCATACATCCATTCACTCATACATCCATCTATCCATACATCCATACAGATATACATCCACACATCCATACATCCGTATATCCTTACATCCATACCTCAATACATCCATACATCCATCCATGCACACAACCATTCATCCATACATACATCCATAGATACATCCTTCTTTCCATACATCTATCCATCCATCCATACATCCATCCATACATTCATACATCCACACAACCATACATCTATAAATCCATGCATCCGTACATATATACATCCATACATTCAGACATACGTACATCCGTCCATCCACACCTCAATCCATCCATACATCCATCCATCCACACAACCATTCATCCATACATAACATCCATACACCCATACATCCATAAAATCGTACCTTCATACGTCCATATATCCATACACCCATACATAAATACATGCATACATCCATAAATTCTTAAATCCATACATACATACATACATACATCCATTCATGCATACATCCATACATCCATA
>NW_016957498.1:0-459 GCF_001483705.2 Eufriesea mexicana
TGAATAGGTCGCCTAACGCCTTCAGCCAATGGCAATTACAGCCATCTACTTGCCAGAGAGTAGTTCTATTCAAAATATATAAGATGTCACAGCTTGGCGATTAGATCGCCTTACGCCTTCAATCCAATGGCAAGGTCGGACATCTACTTGCCAGAGAATAGGTCTATTCGAAATCTATTGTCTGTTATAGCTTGCTGTGTAGATCGCCTACCGCCATCAAACCAATGGCAAGTACAGACATCTACTTGCCAGAAAATAGGTCTATTCAAAATCTATAATCTGTTATCGCTTGGTGAATAGATCGCCTAACGCCTTCAATCCAAGAATCCAATGGCAAGAACAGCCATCTTCTTGCCAGAGAATAGCTCTATTCAAAATCTATAGCCGGTAATAGCGTGGTGAATACATTGGCAAACGCCTTCAATCCAATGGCAAGTACAGCCATCTACTTGCCAGAGA
>NW_016957499.1:0-319 GCF_001483705.2 Eufriesea mexicana
CCCTATGGGCTTCGCAATGCTACATAATCTGGCTGGAAAATTCAATTTTATTGGCATTTTCAAGTAATATCGGGGTGAACTAACATTCTTGCATAAATAAGGAGGACAGATTCTATTGGCGAGCTATAGCCACTGCAGTGATATAGAATCTGCGTGGAAAATATTATTTTATTAACATTTTCTTCCAATATCGTGGTGAGCTAACTTTTTGCATTAATAAGGAGGAAAAATTTCGTTGGCGTGATATAGCCGCTGCTGTGCTATGGTATATGGCTGGAAAATGTAATTATATTGACAGTTTCGACTAATATCGGTGTGA
>NW_016957499.1:330-545 GCF_001483705.2 Eufriesea mexicana
GAACTAACTCTCTTGCATAAAGAAGGAGGAAAGATTCTACTGGCGTGCTACAGCCATTGCAATGCTATAGAATCTGGCTGGAAATAAAAGTATTATTTACATTTTCTCCTATTATCGTGGCGAGCCAGCTTTCTTGCATAAATAAGGAGGACAGATTCTTCTGGCGCGCTATAGCCATTGCAATGCTAAAGAATCTGGCTGGAAAATCCAATTTT
>NW_016957500.1:0-650 GCF_001483705.2 Eufriesea mexicana
GTTAACTTTCTCGCAAAAATAAGGAGGAAAGATTGTATTGGCGTGCTATAAGCTTTGCAATGCAATAGAATCTGGCTGCAAAGTTCAATACTTTTGACAGCTTCGACTATTACGGTGGTGAGGTGTCTTTCTTGCCTAAATAAGCAGGGTAGATTCTATTGGCGTGCTATAGAGGAATCGTCCTGGAAAATTCAATTTTATTGACATTTTCGACTAATTGCGTGGTGAGCTAACTTCCTTGCACAGGTAAGGAGGAAAGATACTATTGACGTGCTATGGGCTTTGCAATGCTATCGAATCTGGCTAGAAAGTTCAATACTATTGACAGCTTCGACTCTTATCGTGGTGAGGTGTCTTTTTTGCCTAAATAAGCAGGGTAGATTCTATTGGCGTGCTATAGACATTGAAATGATGGATACTGCGGTTGGAAAATACAGTTTTATTGAGATATTCTGCTAATATCGTGGTGAGTTAACTTTCTCGCTTATGTAAGGTGGATAGATTCTGTTGGCCTGCTATAGGCATTGCAATGCAATAGAATCTTCCAGGAAAATTCAGTTTTATTGACATTTTCCACTAATTTCGTATTGAGCTAACTTCCTTGCATAGGTAAGGAGGAAAGATACTATTGGCGTGCTATGGGCTCTGCA
>NW_016957501.1:0-587 GCF_001483705.2 Eufriesea mexicana
CATTTTCGACTAATATCGTGGTAAGATAACTCTCCTGCATAAATAAGGAGGAAAGTGTTTATAGACGCGCTATAGCCATTGCATTGCTATAGGATCTCGCTGGAAAATTCAATTTTACTGACATTTCGACTTATATCGTGGTGAGCTTCCTTTCTTTCATAAATAAGGAGGAAAGATATTATTGGCGAGCTATAGCCATTGCAGTGCTTTAGATTCTGTCTGGAATATACAATTTCATTAACATTTTCCATTTATATCGTGGTGAGCAAACTTTCGTGCATAAGAAAGGAGGAAATATTCCATTGACGAGATGTACCCATTGCATTGCTACAGGATCTGGGTGGAAAATTCAATTTTATTCACATTTTCGACTAATATCGTGGTGACGTATGTTTCTTGCATGAATAAGGAGGACAGATTCTTTTGGCGTGCAACAGCCATTGCAATGCTATAGAGACAGACTGGGGAATACAATTTTTTTTACTTTTTCGACTTATACCGTTATGAGCAAGCTTTCTTGCATAAATAAGGAGAAAAGATTCTATCGGCGTGCTGTAGCCATGGAAATGCTATAGAATCTGGCTGGA
>NW_016957502.1:0-1822 GCF_001483705.2 Eufriesea mexicana
TTGGTACGTTTACTTATGTTACGTTTGGTTATGTTGGAAAAGGATATCTTCGACTTTTGTGCCATACAGAACTATTCGTCGGATTTCTGCGCACTACTGTGCTCTGATATGTCCTGCTTGACTCTTGGGCGGCGAGTAATAGTACTCCCGGCACGTCAGCTTGAGTTAGGTTACGTTGGATTAGTTTACGTTAGGATACGTATGCATAGAATTGCTACGACCTTCGTGCTGTACACTATTAATCGGCGGGTTCCTGTGATATACTTGGCTCTACAGTGTTCTGCTTGGCTGTGGGAGTCTCGCATCAGTGGTCGCGGGACGCTCCGTTGAGTTACGCTACGATTGGTAAGGTTAGGCTTGGTCAGGTTATGTTAGGGTACCTTCCACTTTTGTGCTCTTCACTGCAATGCGTTGTGTTTCTGCGCAGTACAGTACTGTAGTACACTCTGCCCGTTTCTGTGGAGGTCAGCAATAGTGGTCTCGGTACGTTAGGTTTGGTTCAGGTTCGTTTGCTTATGTTACATTTGGTTATGTTGGATAAAGTAGTTTAGACTTTCGTGCCATTCGATGGCATTCGGTGGATTTCTGCGTCCTACTGCGCTCCAATATATTCTGCTTATATTCTGCTCGGCTCTGGGGTTGCAAGTAATAGCCTTGTCGACACGTTAGGTTGAGTTATGTTACGTTTGATTAGGATAGGTCGGGTTATGTTAGGATATCTTCGACTTTTGTGCTATTCACTTCAATGCGGAGTATTTCTGCGAACTACCGTGCTCCAGTATACTCCACTTGTCTCTCTGGAGGTGAGCAATAGTTGTCTCGTCATGTCCGGTTGAGTTAAGATACGTTTGGGTATGTTGCCCTCGCCTAGGTTAGGATAGGCTACGTTGACTGTTTTGCTTTCCACTGCTAACCCTTGCGTTCCCGTGATCTCCTTCTCTCTACTGAATTCTGCTTGGCAGTGCGGAGTCCGGCAGCTGTAGTCGCGGCACGCTCTCCTGATTTATCCTATGTTTAACTTGGCTAGGTTAGGACGGGTTATGTCAGCATATCTGCGGCTCTTGTGCTATTCACTGCATTGAGGTTGATTTCTGCTCTCTATGATGCTGTAGTTCATTCTGCTTGTCTCTGCGGCGGCCTGCAACGGTGGTCTCATCATGTTAGTATGAGTGAGGTAACGTCTGTATATGTTACGTTTGGCTGGGTAAGGAGAGGCTACATTCACTTTTGTGCTATACGCTGCTATTCCGTGGATTTCTGCGCTCTAATGTGCTCTAATATGCTCTGCTTTGCTCTGGGGTGGCCAGTGATAGTGGTCTCAGCACATTAGGTTTAGTTACGTTACGTTCCGTTAGGTTAGGCTAAGCTAAGTTTGGATAGGATACCTTCGACTCTCGTGCTGTACACCGTTATTAAGTGTATTTCTGTGATCTACTCTGAGATACTACGTTCTGCTTGCCTCTGTGGTGACCAGCAATAGTGGTCTCGACCGGTTAGGTTGAGTTTGACTACATATTGTTGGATAAGGTTAGGTTAAGCTCGGATAGGTTAACTTAGATTTTCGTGCTATACACTCCCATTTGGAGAATTTCTGCGCTGTACTGTGCTGTACTATGTTATCCTTAGCTCTGGGAATAGCACCAATAGAGGCCTCGGCAAGTTGCGCTGAGGTACGCTACGTTTGGTTGGATAATGTTAGCTTGGGTTAGGCCTGGATAGATATTACTTTTGTTCTATACACCGCGACTCTATGGATATCTGCGCTCCACTGTCCTCTGGCATGGTCTGCTCGACTGTGGCGAGGCCAGCAACAGTGGCAGGG
>NW_016957503.1:0-755 GCF_001483705.2 Eufriesea mexicana
GGCACGTTATGTTGAGTCAGGTTGCGTTCGGTTAAGTTTGGTTAGGATATGTTTGGTTTGGACAGCTTTAACTTTTGTGGTGTACACTTCTGTTCGGTGGGTTTCTGCGATCTGCTGTGCTCTAGTATATTCTGCCTGGTTCTGGAGAGGCCAGCAATAGAGGTCTCGGGACGTTAGTTTGAGCTATTTCACATTTGGTTGTGCATCGTGTGGTCAGGTTGGGATAGGATAGTCCAGACATCTGCGCTATAAACTGCTATCCTCCGATTTCTGGGCCCTACGGCTTTCTAGCACTTTGTGCTTGGCTCTGGGGAGGCCAGCAATGGTGGTTTCGGCGAGTTAGGCTTAGTTACTCTACGTTTGCGTACGACAATTTTGGTTATGTTAGGATTGCTTAGCTTAGACTTTTGTGCCATTTACCGCTCAGAATGGACTTCTCCGCTCTACTGCGCTCACATTTGCTGCACGGCTCTCGGGCGGCCAGCAGTTGAGGCCTCGGCACGTTAGGTTGTGTTATGCTACGTTTCATTAGTATTGGCTGGGCTATGTTTGGTAATGGTAGCTTTGACTTTCGTATTGTACACTGACTTTCGGAGGATTACTGCGCCCCACTGTGCTACACTTCTGTCTGCTTGCCTCTGGGAGGCAAGCAATAGTGGTCTCGCCATGTTAGGAACTAGGCTACTTTTGGCTTTGACACGTTTGGCTGGGTTAGGATGGACTATTTTCACCTTCGTGCTTTGCACAGCTTTTAG
>NW_016957504.1:0-544 GCF_001483705.2 Eufriesea mexicana
GTCGAAAATGTCATTAAATTTGAATTTTCCGACCACATTCTATATCATTGCAAAGGCTATAGCGTGCCAATAGTATCTTTCCACGTTACTTATGCAAGGAAGTAAGGTCACCACGATATTAGTCGAAAATGTCAATAAAATTAAATTTTCCAGGACGATTCTATAGCTTTGCAATGCCTATAGCACACCAATGGAATCATTCCTCCTTATTAGTGCAAGAAAGTTAGCCCACCACGATATTAGAAACGATATTAGTGGATAATGTCAATAAAATTGAATTTCCCTTCCAGATTCTATAGCTTTTCAATGACTAGAGCACGCCAACAGAATGTTTCACCATTTCTTACGCAAGGAAGTTAGCTCACCACGATATTAGTCGAAAATGTCAACAAAATTGTATTATCCAGCCATATTCTATAGCATTACGCCGACTATAGCACGCCAATTGAATCTTTCCTCCTTGCTTATGCAAGCAAGTTAAATCACCACGATATTAGTCGAAAATATCAATAGAATTGAACATTCCAGTCACATTCTAAAGCAT
>NW_016957505.1:0-2921 GCF_001483705.2 Eufriesea mexicana
TGACTGTGATTATCCTTATTCATAGCCGTGCTATACACTCAGGATCCTTGAAATGCTGTTGAACGTATACCATCGATGAACAAATTAATACAACGGGCACGGTAATGTGAGGATGGCTGTACTCTGTACTGTGTCGTCAATCGCTGATATCTCGAGGGATAGTGGATAGGGCCGCTGTCATTCTAGAAATGTAATAATATGTGAATCGCCATTGATCATATTAGTACAGCGGCCACAGAGCTCCATTGATGGATGTACTAAGGACCGTGCAGACAGCTGTAATTATCTCTAGCCAATACCGTACTATGCATTGATTATTCTTGAATGTCGTGGAACATGCATCACCAGTGATAGTTGTAATTCATCGAGTACAATACAGTGATGATGGCTGTCCCCTGTACGGTGTCGCCAATTGTTAATGTATAGTACGGTTCTGGCTAGAGGCATTTACAATTGACATTACAGAAATCAGTACATCCACAGGACGAGCCCCGTAGGACTCGGATTAAATTGGTCAATGGCGATATATATTCCACATCAATTATACAATGACAAAAGGCAGAGCCATTATCCCCACACAAATTATCCAGTGACAAAGTAGTAATGCGTACAGCCACCTTCCATGTATTGTAGTCGTTTGACTAATTTGTTCACTGATGACGTGTATTCCAAAGAACTTGTAGAACAATCAATGTATAGGCCGGTTATGGAAGGAAATATTTAAAAACGATTGTACGGTTCTCAGTACATACGTTAACAGAGCACCGTAACCGTCGTGTTATCCTGATAAGTGATGACCTATGTCCAGGTGCCATTCTAGAATGACAAAAGACAGTTCCATTAGCCCACGAGTTATCAACAATTGACAACGCAGTACTGAGTACAGCCATAATTATGACAATGTAGTCGTACTACTTTTTTGATTGATGATACATATTCCACGGCCACTTTAGAATAATCAATCTGTATTTCGGTTATGGCTCGAGATACTAACAACTGACAGTGCGTTCGTAAGTACAACCACCAGCAGAGCACTATAGCCGATGGATTAATCTGTTCAATGATGACTCAGATTCTGTAACAGTTCTAGAACGGGAAGGGACATATCCCTTAAGCCACGTGTTATTAAGAATAAATAACGCCGTATAGAGTGCTGCCATCGTCACAGTACAGTATCCTTTGGAGGAATTCGTTCATTGATGATTTAAGTTCCAAAGCAATTCTAGAATAGTCATTTCACATTACGTTTATCTCTAGAGATGGTTACTATTTAGAGTATGGTAGTCAGTACATCAATCAAGAGAACACTATTGCCTTTGGATTATTCTGTTCACTGATAACGTATACCCTGCAGCAATTCTAGAATGAAAAGTGCAGTCTCATATTCCATGAGGTATTAACAAATCACAGTATAGCATTGAATACGTGCATCATCACAGCATTGTAGCCGTTGCATTACATTGATCACAAATTATTTACATTGCAAAGCAATGCTGGAATAGTCAAAGTATACTGCGATTACGCCTAGGGGTATTTACGTTTGACAGTACGGTACGTCGTACATATACAATCTGAGCACTGTACGCGTAGCATTAATCTGTTCAATGATGATTAAGAACCTCCAACAATTCTAGAATGACAAAATACAGGTCCATTGTCCCTTGTGGTATAAGCAACTGCCAATAAAGTACTGTATACAGCCATCGTTACAGTAATGTAGCCGTTGCAATTCTTCTCTCACTGATGACGCGGTTTTCCAAAGCAATTCTAGGGAAATCAATGTATAGCACGGTTATGGCTATAGATATGTGCAATGGACAGTACGGTACTTAGTAAACCTACCAGCAGAGCGTTGGATTAAATTGTTCAATGATCATCTAGATCTTGTAGCATTTCTAGAATGACAACGAACTTATCCATTATACCTCAAAAAATTAGCAAATCACAAGACAGTACAGAGTGCCTCCAACATCACAGTACTATAGGTGCTAGATTAGTTTGTACACATTTGGCGTAAATTATAATGTAATTCTGTAATAACCTATGCATGCTACGCTTATGGCACGAGATATTTGTAGTTAACTGTAGTACGTCTACCAGGAGTGCTCCCTAGCTGGCGAATTAATCTGTTCAATGAGATACTATAACAATTCTAGTGTGACAAAATACAGATCCATTTTGCCCCGAGATATTAACAATTGACAAAACCGTACTGAGTACAGCCATCATCACAGTAATGCAGCCGTAGTACTTCTTTGTCCTCAGATGACATGAATTCCTATGTAATTCCAGAAAAACGTACGTATAGCACTGTTAGGTCTAGAGACATTCGCAGTTGTCAGTACGGTGCCTAATGCACCTTCCAACAGAGCACTGTTGACCTTAGATTAATCTGTTCACTGGTGATTTGTATTGGGCAGCAATTCCAGAATGAGAAATACAAATCCATAAACCGACGATATATTAAATGTTGACAACACAGAAATGAGTACTGCCATCGTCACACTGCTGTAGCCGTTGCATTACCTTGACCATTGGCGATTTAAATTCCGCAGCAAGTCCAGAACCGTCAGCATATATATATCAGTGATGGCTAGAGACTACTGCTTCTACCGTACTCAGAAAAACCATATACAGAGCACTGTAGCCGTTGTATTAACCTGAACAGCGCACTGTAGCCGTTGTATTAACCTGTTCACTAATGACATGTAATCTGTAGCAATTCGAGAATAATCAATGGACAAATCAGTTATTGCTAGAGACTTTAACAGTTAGCATTACGTTGCATGGTACATCCACCATCATGGCTTTGTTGCAGTAGTAGTTATCTGTCCACTGACTATTTGAATTCTGTAGCAGATATAGCATGGCAACAGGTATATACAATATCGCATGAGATATTATCCTTTGACTTAGCAGGA
>NW_016957506.1:0-819 GCF_001483705.2 Eufriesea mexicana
TATTAGTTGAAAATGTCAATAAAATTGAATTTTCCAGTCAGATTTTATTGCAATGCAATGGCGACAGCATTCCAATAGAATCTTTCCTCCTTATTTATGCAAGAAATCTAACTCACCACGATATTAGTCGAGAATGTCAATAAAATTGAATTTTCAGAGCAGGGTCTACAGCATTGCAGTGGCTACAGACTACAGCATGCCAATTGAATCTTCCCCCCTTATTTATTGAACAAAATTAGCTCACCACTATATTAGTTGAAAATGACAACAAAATTGAATTTTCCAGTCAGATCTTATAGCATTGCAATGGCTCCAGCTTGCCAATGGATTACTTCCTCCTTATTTATTCAAGAAAATTAGCTCACCACGGTATAAGTCGAAAATGTTAATCAAATTCAATTTTCGGATCACATTGTACAGAATTGCAGCGGCTATAGCATGCCAATAGAATCTTTCTCCCTTATTCATGCAAGCAAATTAGCTCACCATGATATTAGTCGAAAATGTCAATAAAATTGAATTTTCCAGTCAAATTCTATCGCATGTGACCAGCTATAGCATGCCAATAGTATCTTTCCTCGTTTCTGGCACAAGAAAATAAGCTCACCACGATATAAGTGAAAATAGTCAATAACATTGAATTTTCCAGTCAGATTCTATAGAATTTCAATGGCTACATCATACCAATACAGTCTCTCCACCTTATTTATGCCAGAAAATTAGCTCACCACAATACTAGTTGAAAACGTCAATAGAATTGAATTTTCCAGTCAGATTTTATAGCATTGCAATGCCTATAGCAAGCCACTAGAATCTTTT
>NW_016957507.1:0-1403 GCF_001483705.2 Eufriesea mexicana
CAAAAAAGTCAATGTAGCCTGCCCTAACATAGCCAAACGTAAAGTAATAAACGTAACATATGTGAACTTAACGTGCCGAGACCAAAATTTCTGGCCTCCCCAGAGCCGAGCAGAAAGTACTAGAGTATAGAGGAACGGAGGTATTCATCAAATATCAGTGTATAGCACAAAAGTCAAAACTACTCTATCCTAACTTAACAAACCCTCACATCACCAAACGTATCATTGCTCAAACCAACGTGCCGGGACAAATGCTGCTGGCCTCCACAGGGCCAAGCAGAATGTTGTAGGGAACAGACGAGCGCATGAAAAAGGCGTATAACGGTGTATAGCACGAAAGTCAAAGCTGTCCGCACCGAACATAGCGTAACCTGAACTAACCAAACGTATCCGAAAGCAACCTAACGTGCCGAGACCACAATTTCTGGCATCCCTAGAGACCAGTAGAAAATATTAGTGCACAGTAGGGAGCAGAAACTCTTTGAATAGCAGCGCGTAGCAAAGAAGTCAGTGCTACACTGTCCTAACGTAACGAAGTGTGACATATCCAAACGCAAACTAACTCAACCTATCGTGCCATGGCAACTACTGCTCCCCACACCAGAGCAGAGCAGCACAGATTAGGAGAGAGAAGAATTCAGAAATCCATAGGAACACAGTGTATAGACGAAGGTCACGGCTATCATAATCGAACTACACCTAACCCAAACTCGCAAATGTAACATAATGGTGATCACGGCAAGTTACGTTTGGATAGGTTAGGTTAGATTATTTTTGGTCCGGCTGCCATCGTCTATTGTGCTATGCACAAAAATGCGTTCGATTTCTATGCTCTACTGTGCTCTAGCATACTCTGCCCGACTCTGCGGGTGCCAGCAAGAGTGGTATCGTAACCTAAGTTTGGGTTAGGTTTCGTTTGGTAAGGTTAGGATAGGATAGTTCCGACTTTCACGCTCTACACTGCTTTCGGTGGATTTCTGCTCTCTACCGTGATATAATATGATCTGCTTGGCTTAGGGATGCTAGCTATAGTGCTCTCGGCAAGTTAGGTTGAGTTAGGTTGCGTTTGGATAGGTTAGGCTTCCCTGGGTTGGATTTGACCATTCTGCTATACATTGTCATTCTTTGGACTTCTGCGCTCTACTCTCCTTTAATATTTTCTGCTTGGCGTTGGGGAGGACAGCATATTGGACTCCGCTCGTTTGGTTCATTTCGTCTACATTTGTTTGGGTCGGGTTAGGTCTGATAAGGTAAGGGAATCCTTGACATTTGTGCTATTCGCTGCTATTTATTGCTATTTGGTGGCTGCCAGCGCTCTACTATTCTCTAGGGTGTACTGATTGCCTCTGCGGATGCAAGTAAAATTGGTCTCGGCACATTACGTTCAGTTATGCTATGATTGG
>NW_016957508.1:0-298 GCF_001483705.2 Eufriesea mexicana
TGGTCTCGGCACGTTAGGTTAAGTTATGTTGCGCTTGATTGGTTTATGTTGGTTTGGGTTATGCTTGGGTAGAATTGACTTTCGTGGTATACTCTGCTACGTGGTAGATTTCTGCGCTCTACTCTGCTCTAATATGTTCTGCTACGCTGTGGGAATTCCACAAACATTGGCCGCGGCGCGTTAAGCTGTTTTGTGATGCTTGGTTAGGTTGGTTTGTTTGGGTTTTGTTAGGATGTCTTTGATTCTCGTGCGACACACTGCCATTGTATGGATCTCTGCCCTCTACTTACCCCTAATA
>NW_016957509.1:0-418 GCF_001483705.2 Eufriesea mexicana
ATCCTTGGAATGGTAGTGTATAGCGCAAAAGCCTAAGCTGTCCTCTCCTAACCTAGCTAATCGTAACACAACAAAACGTAGCATTACTGAACTTAACGTCCCGCGACCACTATTGATGCCCTCCCAAGAGTCGAATAGAATATATAGCATTACTGAACTTAACGTCCCGCGACCAAGAGTCGAATAGAATATAGTAGAGCACTGTACAGCGCAGAAATGCACGGAAGGTCAGCATATGTCACAAGTGTGTAAGCTACCACATCCAAACATAGCTGAAAGTAGCATAACCAGACGCAACATATCTCAGCCTAACGTGCCGGGAGCATAACTGCCGGCCTCCCAATTGCGAAGCAGAATATACTAGAGCGCAGTTCAGTGCAGAAATCCACCGAATAGCAGCGCATGGCACTAATGTCGA
>NW_016957510.1:0-940 GCF_001483705.2 Eufriesea mexicana
GCTACTCAAACCTAATCCATGCCAACAGATCATAGCCAAACGTAGCCGAGACCGCCATTGCCTTCCTCACCAGAGCAAAGCAGAACACAATAGTGGAGAGTGCAATGCAGAGACCCATATAATCGCAGTGTACATCAGAAAAGTCAGGATTCACCAAACCTAACCGAAACAAACGAAACATAGGCAAATATAGCCTAATACAAACTAACGTTCCGAGACCACTATTGCTGACTTCCGCAGAGTGAAGTAGAACATACTAGAGCAGAGTAGATCGCAGAAATCCACCGAATAGCTGTGTACAGCACAGAAGGTAAATCTCTCCTTGCAAAACAATGCCTGACCGCACCTAATAGAACGCAACCTGGCTCAACATAATGTGTCGAGGCAACCATTGCTGGCCTTCCCAGGGGCAAGCTGAAAATATTGGAGCACTGTAAGGTGCAGGAACCCACCATAATAGAATACTATACCACTAGAGTCAGAGCGATCCCCTCCTAACATAACCAAATGTAACATAACCAAACGTAACCTAACCCTACCTAACGTGCCGAGACATCTATCGCTGTCCTGCCCACAGCCAATCAGAACACACTTGTGGACAGTAGAGTGCAGAAATCCTCAGAATCGCAGTGTATATCTGATAAGTCAAAGTTGCCCAAACCTTACCCGGACTAACGGGACATATCCAAACATAGTTTAACTCAATCTGACCTGCTGAAACCGCTATTGCTGCCGTCCATACAGACAAGCAGGGCGTACTAGAGCACAGTAAAGCGCCGAACTTCAAAGAAAAGCAGTGTACAGCACAAAAGATGAGGCAATCCTGAACACACTTAGCTTAACCCAACCAAACCGAACGTAAGCTGCCTCAGCATAAAGTGCCTCGGAAGCTATTGCTGGCTTTCCCAGAGCAAAGCTGAAAATTTTAGACCACCGTAGT
>NW_016957510.1:1516-3101 GCF_001483705.2 Eufriesea mexicana
GTCCGCAACTGTTGCCAACCCCAGAGCCAAACTGGGGATACTAGAGCACAGTAGAGCGCCGAGATCCACCGCATAGCAGCGTGCATCGCAAGAGTTAAAGCTATCCTGACACGACTTAACCTGAACTAACCTAACCGAAAGTGACCTGACACAACGAAGCGGGCCGAGACCAGTATTGTTGGACCTCCTGGCGCCAAGCTGAATATATTAGAGCACAGTAGGGCGCAGAGACCAAACTAATGGCAGTTAATAGCACTAAAGTCGGAGCTATTCTCTCCTAACCTAACCAATCGTAACATAACCAAACGTGACCTAGCACAAACTAACGTGCCGCGACCACTAATACTGGCCTCCGACAACCCAGGAGAACACATTAGTGGAGAGTGGTACGCAGAAATGCGTAGAACCGCAGTGTATATCGGTAAAGTCAAAGCTACACAAACCTAACCCAAAACAAGCATAATATATCCATGCATAACATAATTCAACCAAACGCGCCGGGACCGCTATTGCTGCCGTCCCCAGAGCCAAGCAGGACATCCTGGAGCTCAGCGGAGCGCAGGGATATACCATCTATCAGTGTATAGAGCGAAAGCTGGTGCTACCATAGCCAAACTTAGTCTAGCCCAACATACCCGAACGTAACTTGTCTTAACGTAACGAGCCGAGGCCACTTTTGCTAGCTTTCCCAGAGCCGAGCAGGTTATAGTAGAGAAACGTAGGGCGCAGGAAACCACCGAGTGAAAGTGTATAGCACAAGAGTCAAAGCTATCCTGTCCTAACGTAGCCAAACGTAGCACAACCGAACGGAAGCTATCTCAGACCAACGTGCCGCGACCAGTACTGCTGGCCTCCACAGAGCCAAGCATTGCTTAATAGAGCAGAGTAGAGCGCAGGAGTCCATACGATCGCAGTGTATAGCAGAAAATTCGAAGCAATCCAAACCTAACCTGAGCTGATATAACATAACCAAACTTATCCTCTTAGACCCTGTCGTGCCGAGACCACAATTACTGGCATCGCCAGAGCCAAGCAGAACATACTAGAGAACAGAGAAGCGTAGAAATACTCCGAATAGCAGCGCATCTCACGAAAGTTAAATCTATCCAAACCGAACCCAGGCTAAGATATCGTAACCCAACGTAGCCTAACAAAACCTAACGGGCCGAAAGCACTACTACCGGCCTCCACAGAGCCGCGCAGAGTGTAGTAGAGCAATGTGGATCATAGAAATCCACCGAATAGCAGTGTATATCTCAAAAGTCAAAGCTATGCCATCCTAGCCCATCCAAACGTAATATTACCAAGCGCAACATAACTTATCATAAGGTGCCGGGACCACTATTGCCGGCCACCGCAGAGCCAAACCGAATACACTAGAGCACAGCAGAGCGCAGACATCCACCCAATAGCAGTGTATAGCACAAAAGTCATAGATACCCCAACTTAACCTCACCTGACCTGACCTAACCAAACGTGGAATAACTAACCCTGACGAGACGAGACCTCTATTGCTGGCCTCCCCAGAGTCAAGCATAACATATTAGAGCGCAGCAGAGCGCAGAAATCCACTGCATTGACGTGT
>NW_016957511.1:0-401 GCF_001483705.2 Eufriesea mexicana
AGGTTTGCTAAGGCTTGGGTAGGTTTGGCTAGGATAGGTTTTACAAAGTTTGGATAGGTTAGGATAGGTTAGGTTAGGATACGTCAGATTAGGTCTGGTCTGATCAGGTCCGGTCAGGTCAGGTCATGTCACGTCAGGTCAGGTCAGGTCAGGCCAGTTAGTTCATGTCAGGTCAGGGCAGGCCTGGTCAGGTCTGGCCTTCTCAGGTCAGGTCAGGACGTGTCAGTTCTGGTCATGACGTGTCAGTTCCGGTCACGTCATGTCAGGTCAGGCCATTCCAGGTCGGGTCAGGTGTTGTCAGGTCAGGTCCGGTCATGTCAGGTCAGGTCAGGTCAGTTCAGCTAATGTCAGGTCCGGTCAGGTCAGGTCAGGTCAGTCAGTTCATGTCATGTCAGTGCAGG
>NW_016957511.1:1667-2003 GCF_001483705.2 Eufriesea mexicana
CCATGTCTGGTCTGGCCAGCCCAGGTCTTGTCAGGGAATGACGGGTCAGTTCCGGTCACGTCATGTCAGGTCAGGCCATTCCAGGTCGGGACAGGCGATGTCAGGTCAGGTCGGTTCATGTCAGGTCAGGTCAGGTCAGGCCAGTTCAGTCAGTTCGTGTCATGTCAGGGCAGGTCTGGTCAGGTCTGGCCTTCTGAGGTCAGGTCAGGTCGTGTCAGGTCTGGCCATGTCGTGTCCGGGCAGTTCGGGTCAGCTCCGGTCCGGACAGGTCACGTCAGACCAGGTCGGTTCAGGTCAGGCCGCGTCAGGTCATGACAGGCCAGGTCAGTTCAGGTC
>NW_016957512.1:0-939 GCF_001483705.2 Eufriesea mexicana
TTGTTACACACTACTGTTAGAGCGATTTCAGCGTTCCACATTGCTCTGCTATACTCTGCTTAGTTCTCGCGCGGCCAGAAATAGCTTTCGTTGCACGTCATTTTCGGTTACGTTACGTCTGCTAGCGTTACGCTTGGCTAGGTTCGGATAGGATAACTTTGTCTTTTGTGCTATAAGCCACTATTCGGATGATTTCTGCCATCTTCGTTGCTCTACTATACTCTACTCGACTCTTGGGAGACCAGCAATGGCGGTCACGGCACTATAGGTTGTGTTATGTTACGTTTTCTTAACTCAGCTTTGGTCAAGCTTGTTTTGGATGGCTTAGCCTTTTGTCCTGTACACTGCTATTCGGTGGTTACCTGCGTCCTACATTGCTCCGCTATGTTCTGGTCGACTCTCGGGTGGCCAGCAATAGTTGTCGCGTCATCACGTTAGGTTGAATCAGATTACGTATGGCTGTGCTAGGATGCGTTGTGTTAGGTTAGGGTTTCTTTGACTTTTGTGGTGCGCACTGAAATTCTATGGACGTTAGCGCCCTTCTGTTCGCTATCGCGCCCTGCTTGTCTCTATGGACGCAAGGAATAGTGATCTTGGCACGTTAGCTTGGGTTATGTTACGTTTTGTTAGGTTAGGTTTGGATATGCTTGGTTAGAATAGCTTTGACTTTTGTGCTATACACTGCTATTTGGACGGTTTCAGCTTCCTACGGTGCTCTGCTGTACTCTGGTTAGCTCTCGTGGGGCAAGTAGTAGCGGACGTGGCACTCTAGTTTGTGTTACGTTGCGTCTGCTTACGTTACGTTTCGATTGGTTAGGATAGAATAGCTTTAACTTTTGCGCTATCCACTGCTATTCGGTGGATTTGTGCTCTCTTCGGTGCTCTAATATGCTCCGCTTGACGCTGGCTAATCCAGCCATGGCGGTCATGCCACATTAG
>NW_016957513.1:0-632 GCF_001483705.2 Eufriesea mexicana
CACGGGGTTGCGATGATGGTTTGTGGTTCCCATGGTACTACCGATTGGTATCCACTTGGTCGTCGTGCTATGAGCTGAAACAGATAAAAGGACGCAAGGAAGGGATGCGTTTCGTCCTGGACCAACTAGTGAACTCGTCAATAAGGCTTTCTAGCAGACCCTGCCTTAGATCAGAGATACCTAGGTAGCATAGGAATTTCTGTTTCGTCCTGGACCAACTAGTGAACTCGTCAATAAGGTTTCTAGCAGACCCTGCCTTAGATCAGGGATACCTAGGTAGCATAGGAATTTCTGTTTCGTCCTGGACCAACTAGTGAACTCGTCAATAAGGCTTTCTAGCAGACCCTGCCTTAGATCAGGGATACTTAGGTAGCATAGGAATTTCTACTAGTGAACTCGTCAATAAGGCTTTCTAGCAGACCCTGCCTTAGATCAGGGATACTTAAGTAGCATAGGAATTTCTATTTATGGAAGGTCGAGGACTTGCGAGAAAGTCCTCGAACCTCCTTCAAGTAGGAATCCATCTATTAGCCAATGTGAGAATGATGCAGCTACAATTCCTTACTATTAACATCCCACGATCATTGAAACCTACAATCTGCAACCTGCAACCTTCCTACTCTAAAATATGT
>NW_016957514.1:0-609 GCF_001483705.2 Eufriesea mexicana
AATCTTGGGGGCCAGCAATAGTGGTCGCGGCACGTTATTTTGGGTTATGTTACATTTAGTTGTCTCACGATTTGATCGGGTAGGAAAGTATGGCTTTAACTTTTGTTGTGTGCTCTGATATTCGGTGGATTCCTGCACTCTACAGAGCACAAATACACTCTGCTCGACACCGGTGAGACCGGCAATAGGGGTCCCGGCACGCTAGGTTGAGTTAGGTTATGCTTGTCTTGACTTGGTTAGGCTAGGTTTGATTAGAGTAGGTTTGACTTTTGTGGTATACACTACCATTCGGTCCATATCTGCGCTCTGCATTGCTCTCATGGCATTTGATTGTCTCTGGCAAGGCCAGCAATAGCGGTCGCGGCACGTTTGTTTTAGTTAGGCTACGCTAGGATATGTTAGGTTAGGTCATGTTTGGTCAGGATATCTTTGACTTTTGTGCAATGCAGTGCTCTTCGGCGGATTTCAGCGCTCCAGTATATTGCGTTTGGCTATTTGCAGGCCAGCAGTGTTGCTATCGGCACGTCAGTGTAGGCCGAGTAGTGCACGCCTGTGATCTAATGTGCGGTAGCGTATTCTGCTTGGCGCTTGGGAGGTCAGCAATAGCGG
>NW_016957515.1:0-608 GCF_001483705.2 Eufriesea mexicana
CATCGATCCATACATCTGTCCATCCATACATCAACCCTTCCGTACATTAATACATCCACACATGCATAAATTCATCCATTCAAACATCCATACAACGATACATACATCCATACAAACATCCAACCATACATCCATCCACTGATACATCCAGCCATCCATACATGCATGCAGATATACATCCATACATCCATACATCCATACATCCATACATCCATACATCCATACATCCATACATCCATACATCCATACATCCATACATCCATACATCCATACATCCATACATCCATACATCCATACATCCATACATCCATACATCCATACATCCACAAATCCATCCATCCATGAACTCATCCATCCATACGTACATCCATACATACGTCCATACATCCATACATCCATACATGCATACATCCATACATTATTACATCCATACATACATACTTACGGACATCCGTACATGCATACATCCATACATCCATACATCCATACATCCATACATCCATACATCCACACAACCATACATCCACAAATCCATCCATCCATGAACTCATCCATCCATACGTACATCCATACATACGTCCATACATCCATGCATACACCCATAGACT
>NW_016957516.1:0-540 GCF_001483705.2 Eufriesea mexicana
GCTATAGCCATTGGACTGCTATAGAATCTTGCTGGAAAATTCAATTTTATTGACATTTTCGATTAACACCGTGGTGAGCTAACTTCCTTTCGTAAGTTAGCCGGAACGATGCTTTTTGAGTGCTATAGCAATTGCAATGATATAGAATGTTGCTGGAAAATACAATTTTGTTGACATTTTCGACAATTTTGTTGACATTTTCGACTAATATCGTGGTGAGCTAACTTCTTTGCGTAAGTAAGGAGGAAAGACGCTTTTTGAACGCGATAGCCATTGCAGTGGTATAGAATGTGGCTGGAAAATAAAATTTTGTTGACATTTTCGACTAATAGCGTGGTGAGCTAACTTCCTTGCGTACGTAAGGAGGAAAGACGCCTTTTGAGTGCTATAGCCATTGCAATGATACATATTGTGGCTGGAAAATACAGTTTTATTGACATTTTCGGCTAATATCGCGGTGAGCTTACTTTCGGGCGAATATAAGGAGGAAAGATTCTATTGGTGTGATATAGCCATTGTAGTCCTATAGAATCTGGCTGG
>NW_016957517.1:0-709 GCF_001483705.2 Eufriesea mexicana
AAGCTATAACGAATTATAGATTTTGACTAGACCTATTCTCTTGCAAGTAGATGACTGTACTTGCCATTGGATTGATGGCGTTAGGCGGTCTAATCTCGAAGCCGTTACAAGCTATAGATTTTGAATAGACCTGTTCTCTGGCAAGTAGATGGCTGCGCTTGCCGTTGGATAGAATGCGTTAGGCACCCTATTCGCCAAGCAATAACAGGTTACAGTTTTTGAATAGACCTATTCTCTGGCAAGTATATGGCTGTACTTGCATTGGATTGAAGGCGTTGAGCGATCTATTCACCATGCTATAACAGGTTATAGACATCGAATAGACCTATTCTCTGGCAAGTAGATGGCTGTACATACCATTGGTGGAAGACGTTAGGCGATCTATTCACCAAGCTATAACAGGTTATAGATTTTGAATAGACCTGTTATCTGGCATATAGATGTCTGTACTTGCCATTGAATTGTAGGCGTTAGGCGATCTATTCACCAAGCTATAACGGATAATAGATTTTGAATAGACCTGTTCTCTGGCAAGTAGATGGCTCTACTTGCCATTGGTTCAAGGCGTAAGGCGATCTATTCATCAAGCTATAGCGAATTATAGATTTTGACTAGACCTATTCTCTGGCAAGAAGATGACTGTACCTGCCATTGGACTGATGACGTTAGGCGATCTATACACCAAGCTATAACAGGTTATAGATTTTGA
>NW_016957518.1:0-1866 GCF_001483705.2 Eufriesea mexicana
AAAGAAACCTAACGAGCTGCGGCCTCTACTTCTGGAATTCCCGGAGCAAGGCAGAGAATACTAAATCACAGCAGAACGCAGAAATACACAGGGCAGCAGTGTATAGCGCAAAAGTCAATGCTACCCTGCCTTAACCTGTCCAATCGTATCATAGGCAGACGTAGCGTGACCCAAACTGGCGTGCGACGGCCGCTATTGCTGGCCTCACGAGAGCTAAGCAGAATATAGAATAGCAATGTTGAACGCTGAAATTGTCCGAACATCAGTGTATAGCGCAATAGTCAATGCTCTCCTGACCAAGCCTGACCAAAACCTAACCTAACCAAACGCAACACAACTCAACCGAGCGTGCCGAGAACGCTGTTCCTGCCGTCCACAGGGTCAAGCAGAGTGCGATAGCGCACAGAGGAGCGCAGAAGTCCATAGAGTAGCAGCGTGTAGCACAAAAGTCAATGCTACCCTAACCAAACACAGCGTAACCTAACGTGACCGAACGTAATATAACACAACCTATCGTGCCTCGACCGCTATTGCTGGCCTCCCGAGAGCCAGCAGCGTAACCTAACGTGACCCAACGTAATATAACACAACCTATCGTGCCTCGACCGCTATTGCTGGCCTCCCGAGAGCCGAGCAGAGCGTAGTAGACCAATGTACAGCACAGAAGTCTGCCGAATAGCAGTATATAGCACAACAAGTTAAGCAACCCTATTCCAACCTAACCAAACGTAGCACAAACGAACGTAACATAACTAAGACTAACGTGCCGAGAACGATACTCCTGGTATCCCCATAGTCAAGCTGAATACACTAGAGCGGAGCAAAACGCAGATAGTCACCCAATAGCAGTGTATAGCGCAATGGTCAAAGCCACACTAACCAAACCTAGCTTAGCCTAGCCTGACCTAGCGTAGCGTATCCTGCAAGAACCTGCAACGACCGCTATTGCTGGCCTCCCCGGAGGCAAGCAGTTGCTGGTTGAGCAATTCAGTGCACAGATATCGACCGAACAGCAGTGTGCTACAAAGACATGCGTAACATAACTCGAAATTGCGTGCCGAGGCCTCCATTGCTGGCCACCCCAGAAATATCCAAGCCAAACCCAAAGTAACATAGCCTAACCAAACCAAGCCTCTCTCAAACTAACGTTCCAAAACCACTATCGCTGGCCTTCCCACGGTCGAGCAGAGTTCAGGAGATCAATGTATAGCGTAGAATTCCTCCGAGTGGCAGTATAAAGCACAACAATCGAAGCTAACCTATCCTACTATAACCAATCCTATCATTACTAAACGAATAATAACAAAACCTATCGTGCCATGACCACTATTGCTGGCTTCCCCAGGGACAAGCAGAGTATGATAAAACGCAGTGGAGCGCAGTAGTCAATATAATTGCTGTGTGTAGCGCAAAAGTCATAGCTATCCCGTCCTAACCCAACGCAACCTAGCCTAACCAAACGTAACCTAAACCAACCGAGAGTGCCGCTACCGATATTGCTGTCCTCCCCAGGGCCATGCAGAACTTATTAGAGCGAAGAAGAGCGCAGAAATCCGTAGAACAGCATTGCACAGCAGGAAAGTCAAAGATACCCAAACCTAGCCCCAACAAACGTATTCTAACAAAAAAAAAAACCCAACATAACGTGCCGCGACAACTATTGCTGGCTTCAACAGGGAACGCAGATTAGAGTAGAGCACAGCAGAATGCAGGAATCTGCCGAATAACGTGTATAGCATGAAAGTCGGACCCATGCTAGCCAAACTTAGTTTAACCTATACCAAACGAACGTAACCTAACGCTACCTAACGTGACACGACCACTACTGCTAGCCTCCCGAAATTCGGGCAGAGAATTTTAGATCAG
>NW_016957519.1:0-1338 GCF_001483705.2 Eufriesea mexicana
TATAGCCATTGCAAGGCACTGGAATCTGGCTGGAAAATTCAATTTTACTGTCATTTTGGACTAATATCGATGTGGGCTATCTTTCTTGCATACATAAGGTGGAAAGAATCTTTTGGGGTGCTATAGCCATTGCAATGGACTGGAATCTGGCTGAAAAATTCAATTTTACTGACATTTTCGACCAATATCGAGGTGAGCTACGTTTCTTGCATGAACAAGGAGGAAAGATACTCTTGGCGTGCTATAACCATTGCAATGATATAGAATGTGCCTGGCAGATTCAATTTAATGACATTTTCGGCTAATATCGTGGTGAGCTAACTTTCTTGCGTAAATAAATCGGAATGATTCTATTGGCGTGCTATTGCCATTGCAATGCCAAGCAATCTAGGTGGAGAAATCAATTTTATTGACATTTTCGAAATCTAGGGGGAGAAATCAATTTTATTGACATTTTCGCCTAATGTGGTGGTGAGCAAACTTTCTTCCATGAAATAAGAGGAGAGATTCTGTTGACATGCTATAGGCATTGCAATGCGATATAATGTGGTTGGAAAATTCAATTTTATTGACATTTTCGACTAATATCGTGGTGACCCAACATCCTTGCATAAGTAAGGAGGAAAGATCCTTTTGGCGTGCTATAGCCATTGCAATGCTGCAGAATCGGACTGGAAAATTCAATTTTATTGACATTATCGACTAATATCGTGGTGAGATAACTTTCTTGCATAAATAAGGAGGAAATGTTCTATCGGCGTGCTATAGGCATTGCAATGCTATTGAATCTGGCAGGAAAGTTCAATTTTACTGACAGTTTCGACTAGTATTGTGGTGAGCTACCTTTCTTGTCCAAATAAGCAGGGTAGATACTATTGGCGTGCTATATACATTGCAATGATATTGAATGTGGTTGGAAAATTCAATTTTATTGACGTTTTCGATTAATATCCTGGTGAGCTGACTTTCATGCATAAATAAGTGGGAAAGATACAATTGGCGTGCTACGGCCGTCGCAATGCTATAGAATCTGGCTGGAAAGATCAATTTTATTGACGTTTACGACTAATATCGTGGTGAGCTAGCTTTCTTGCATAAACATGGAGGAAAGGTTCTATTGGCGAGCTATAGCCACTGCAGTGCTATAGAATCTGAATGGAAAATTCAATTTTATTGACACTTTCGGCTAATATCGTGTGAGCCAACTTCCGTGCATAAGTAAGGAGGAAAGATCGTTTTGGTGTGCTATAGCCATTCCAGTGCAATAGAATATGCATGCAAAGTTCAATTTTATTGACAGTTTCGACTAATATCGTGGTGAGCTATCTTTCTTGCATA
>NW_016957520.1:0-695 GCF_001483705.2 Eufriesea mexicana
TTATGCAAGAAGTTAAGCTCACCACGTTATTATTCGAAAATGTTAATAAAATTTAATTTTCCATCCAGTTTCTATAGCCTTGCAGCGGCTACAGCACGCCAATATAATCCTTCCTCATTATTTATGCAAGAAGGTAAGCTCACTACGTTATTATTCTAAAATGTTATTAAAATTTATTTTTCCATCCAGATTCTATAGCATTGCAACGGCCGTAGCACGCCAATAGAATCATACCTCCTAATTTATACAAGAAAGTTAGCTCACCTCGATATTAGTCGAAAATGTCAGGAAATTTAATTTTCGAGCCAGATTCTATAGCATTGCAGTGGCCATAGCAGGTCAATAGAATCCTTCCACCTTATTTATGCAAGAAAGTAAGCTCACCACGATATTAGCCGAGAATGTCAATGAAATTGAATATTCCTGCCAGATTCTGTAGCACTGCAAGGGCTATAGCACGCCAATAGAATCTTTCCACCTTATTTATGCAAGAAAGTAAGCTCACCACGATATTAGCCGAGAATGTCAATGAAATTGAATATTCCTGCCAGATTCTGTAGCACTGCAATGGCTATAGCGTGCCAATGGAATCTTACCACCTTATTCATGCAAGGATGTCAGCTCTCCACGATATTAGTCGAGTATTTAATAAAATTGAATTCTCCACCAAGATACTATAGAATAGCAATGGCAAT
>NW_016957521.1:0-1008 GCF_001483705.2 Eufriesea mexicana
GCATTGCGAAGGCTATAGCAAGCCAATAGAATCATTGATGCTTTTTTATGCGAGAATGTCATCGCACCACGATATTAGCCGAAAATGTCAATAAAATTGAACTTTCCAGCCAGATGCTGCAGCATTGCAATGGCTATAGCACGCCAATAGATTCTTTCCACCTTGTTTATGCAAGAAAGATAGCTTTCCACGATATTAGTCAAAAATGTCAACAAAATTGAAATTTCCAGACAGAATCCAGAGCATTCCAATGGCTATAGCAAGTCAATAGAATCTAAACCCCTTATTTACGCAAGAAAGTTAGCTCACCACGATAATAGACGAAAATGTCAATAAAATTGAAATTTCCAGCCAGATTCTACTGCACTGCAATGTCTATAGCACGCCAATGGAATCTACACTGCTTATTTAGGCAAGAAAGAGAGCTCACCGCGATAGTAGTCGAAACTGTCAATAATATTGAACTTTCCAGCCAGATTCTATGGTATTGAAATGGCTATAGCACGCCAATAGAATCATTCCTCCTTATTTACGCAAGGAAATTACCACACCACGATATTAGTCGAAAATGTCAATAGAATTGTATTTTCCAGGTAGATTCTATAGCATTGCAATGGCTACAGCACGCCGATGGAATCTTTCCTCCTTATTTATGCAAGACAGCTAGCTCGCCACGATATTAGTCGAAAATGTCAATAAAATATAATTTTCCAGCCGGTTTCTATATCATTGCAATAGCTGCAGCACGTCAAAAGAATCTGTCCTCCTTATTTATGCAAGAAAGTTACCTCAACACTATATTAGTCGAAAATGTCAATAAAATTAAGTTTTCCAGGCAGATTCTATAGCATTGCAATGACCATAGCACGCCAATAGATTCTTTCCTCCTCATTTGTGCAAGAAAGTTAGTTCACCACTATATTAGTCGAAAATGTCAATAAAAGCAAATTTTCCAGCCGGATTCTATATCTCTGCAATGGCTATGGCACGCCAATAGAATCTTTCCTC
>NW_016957522.1:0-530 GCF_001483705.2 Eufriesea mexicana
AAATTGCATTGATATAGAATGAGGCTGAAAATACAATTTTGTTAACATTTTCGTCTACTATACAGGTGAGCTAACTTTCTGGCATAAATGAGGAAGAAAGATTCTATTGGCGTGCTATAGCCATTGGAATGCTATAGAATATTGCAGGAAAATTCCAGTTTATTGACATTTTCGACCACTAGCGCGGTGACATAGCTGGCTTGCATAAATAAGGAGGAAAGATTTTATTGGCGAGCTGTAGGTATTGCAAAGCTATGGAATCTTCCTGGAAAATTCAATTTTATTGACATTTTCGACTAATACTGTGGTGAGCTAACTCTCTTGCATAAATAAGGAGGAAAAAGTCAATTCGCTGGCTTGCATAAATAAGGAGGAAAGATTTTATTGGCGAGCTGTAGGTATTGCAAAGCTATGGAATCTTCCTGGAAAATTCAATTTTATTGACATGTTCGACTAATACTGTGGTGAGCTAACTCTCTTGCATAAATAAGGAGGAAAAAGTCAATTCGCGTGCTATAGCAGTCGCAATG
>NW_016957523.1:0-1129 GCF_001483705.2 Eufriesea mexicana
CGGATATCTTCGGCTGCTGTGCTATTCACTGCAATACGGTTTATTTCTGCGCAACACTGTGCTATAGTACATTCTGCTTGCCTCCGTGGAGGCCAGCAATTGTGGTCTCGCCATGTTAGGTTGAGTTATGCAACGTTTGGATATGCTACGTATGGTGTGGTTCGGATAGAGTAGTCTAGACCTTTGTACTGTACGCGGCCGTCCGCTGCTTTCTGCGCTCTCCTGTGCTCTATCGTATTCTGCTTGGCTCTGGGGTTGTGAGCAGCAGTGGTTGCGGCACGTTAGTTTGAGTTAGCTTATGTTCCCTTAGATTAAGTTAGGAAGGTTCGGTTAGGATTTCTTTGACTTTAGCGCCGTAAACTGCAATTCGGTGGATTACTGCGCTCTACATTGCTCTACTATGCTCAGCTCGTCTCTGTGCGGCGAGCAATAGTGGTCGTGTCAAGGCAGGTTGCACACGTTTGGCTCGGTGAGTCTAGGATAACTTTGCTTAAGATTCCATTGCCTTTCATGCAGGAGGGCAGAAGCTGGGGAGGGTTCTGGTGTAAGGTGTCCGCCAGAAACCACGATGTAACTGATGATCCGTATAGCTGCAAAGCCTAGCTGCGCAGTGCGGGAGACTTCGGTCATATTGTAGGGCCCGAACCGTCAAGTCCACTCACCTCGCCTCCTCGTTGGTGCCCTCGGGATCCAGTGGATGGTGTCCTCTACGTTCGCGCATGCCACTGGATGCGAAAGAGGGAGTGGCATCGAGCCATGGGGACCTTCGGTTGGATCTCATATCCATGCCAGACCCGAAGTGGCCCAAGAGAAATACTCCAATACGGGTATCTCCCCGGGCGTACGCCTAAGCCTGCTTGGGTCATGCGCTGGTTGACTTCCTCCGCTGGTTGGACCGGCTCATTTCTTTAGTATAATGATGATCTTAATTCACATCCACCATCTGCCGCTATATCCATAAATGCACCAGGTACGGCAAAGCTGTGCATTGGCGCCGAGAAGCTTGTGAAACAGTAGTTGTCTTTCACGCAGGTCGTAGAGGTCAGCCCTCAAATACGAAGCAAAATGATATCCGGGAAATTATTCATATCCTGGAATGCATGTAAAGTCCGGGACTTCATCGCCGTCA
>NW_016957524.1:0-979 GCF_001483705.2 Eufriesea mexicana
CGAATGAACATAACGTGCCACGGCCACTATTGCTGCCGGCCGCAGAGCCAAGGAGAATACACTAGGGCAGAGGTCAGCGCAGAAATCGAACGAATTGCAGTCCATAGCACAAAGGGCAAAGGTAATTTAATCGTATCTAACACCACCTAACCTAAACAAACTTAGCCTAACTAAAAATAACCCGCTAAGGCCACTATTGCAGGCGTCCACAGAGTTAGGAAGAGCACATTAGAACGCAGTAGGGAGCAGAAATCCCACGAGTAGCGGTGTATAGCACAAAACACAAAGCTACCCTAACCAGACCTATCCAAACCTAACTTAACCAAATGTAACGCAACTCAATCTCACGTGCCGCGGCCACTATTGCTTGCGCCCCAGAGTCAAGCAGAATATGATGGAGCAAAGTTGAGCACAGGTGCACATAGAATAGCGGAGTGTAGCACAAAAGCTGGAGTAATAAACCTAACATAGCCATCGTAGCATAGGCGAACGTAACCTAGCACAATCTAACGTGCCAGGGAAAATGGTGCTCGCCTACTCAGAGAAAAGCTAAGGCAGGTATAGCCTTGTAGAACTCGGAAGTTCGATCAACAGCATAGCAGAGCACAAAACTCAAAGCAGTTCTGGCCAAACCTAACCAAATCTAACGTTACCAGACGTAACCTATCTCAACCTAACGTGCCGAGACCGATATCACTGGCATGCCCGTGACAAAGCAAAGCATATTCATGTACAGCAGAGAGCTGGAATCCACCGCACAGCAGTGTACAGCATAAAAGTCAAATCTATCCTGTCCTAACCTAACTAAGCGTAACATAGCCGAACGTAACCTAACTCAACGTAACGGGTCGGGTCCACTGTGGCAGTCCTCTTCAGAAGTTCAGAGGCAAGCAGAGATTTGTAGAGCAATATAGAACGCAGTAATCCACGGAAGAGCAGTTTACAGCTCAAAAGTCAAAGCAGTACTATCCTATCCTAA
>NW_016957525.1:0-1123 GCF_001483705.2 Eufriesea mexicana
AATGATGATTTAGATTCTATCGCAATTCTAAAATGAGAAGAAATCGGATCCGTTACTTCATGAATCATTTGAAATTTTAAAAAATGTACAGATTACATCCATCATCACTGTACTGCAGCCGTCGGAACAGTCTGTGCTCTGACGATTTATGTTTCACAGAAGTTATTGAATAATATATGCATATACCAGTTATAGCTATATTTATTTGCAATTCGCATTACGGTAGTTGGTGCAACCATCAATAGAGCACTGTAGCCGTTGGATTAGTTTGTTCGGTGACGGTTTAAGTTTTACAGCATTTCTAGAATCTCCAGTGTATATATCAGTGATGGCAAGAGAAATTAAAAATTCACGGTATGGTACTCAGCACTTCCTCAAATAGGCGGCAGTAGCATTTGGATTAATGTCATCGTGTTGATTTACATACTATTGAAATTCAGGAATGACAAGGGGCTGACCCACTATCGCTAGAAGCAATAACACTTGACGAAAGAGTACTGAGTACAGCGAACATCATAGTCCTTTACCCGCAGAACGAATTCATTTACTGATTACTTAAATTTAACGGCAGTTACGGAACAATCAATGTATGGAACGGATATGGCCAGTGATATATACAAATGACGGTACGGTACTAAGTACGTGCATCAACAAGGCACATCAGTCGTTGAGTAAATCTCTACAATGATGACGTATATTTTATAACGGTTATAGAGTGACAAAGGTCAGACCCATAACCGCCCCAGATATTAACATCTGACATCACTGTAGTAAGTACAGCCATCATAACAGTTCTCTATTCGTTGTAATAAATTGCCCAGTAATGATATAAATTCCACAATAGCTCTAGAATAATGAACGTATACATCAGTTACGGCTAGTGGTATTTACAATTCTCAGTACCGTATTTGGTACTTCATCCAATAGAGTACTGTAGCCGTTGGATTGACCTTTTCGCACATGACCTACTTTCCACAGTTGTTCTAGAATAATCAATGTACACACCAATTATGTCTAGAGATATCTAAGGTGAACAGTACGGTAGACGATGCATCCACCAATCGAGCACTGTTTCCGCTGGTTTAATCTGTACACTGGTGACTTACGTTCTATTGCAGTTCCT
>NW_016957525.1:1419-2418 GCF_001483705.2 Eufriesea mexicana
GTTATGGCTCGATAGATTAACATGTGCCGAAACAGTATTGAGTACAGCTATCATCACAGTACCGTGGCCGTTGCATTAATTTGTTTACTGGTGACGTATATTCTAAAGGAAGCATAGATTAATCAATGTATATTACTGTGATGGCTCGAAATATTCGCGATTGTTAGAGCGGATCCCAGTAGATCTATCAACAGGGCGCTGTACCCGTTGGAATAACAACTTCAGTGATGATTTAGATTGTATAGATTTTCTAGAATGACAAAAGACGGATACGTTACAGCTGGAGGGGTTATCAATTGACATAACAGTACTGCGTACAGCCACCAGCACATTGCTCCATGTATTGCATTAATCTATTCACTGACGACTTGAATTCCATAGCATTTCTAGAATAATAAATGTGTACGCCAATTATTTCTAGAAGCACTTAGAATTTCCAGTAGAGTATTCGGTGCATCCACCAATATAGCATTTTAGCCGTTAGATTATCCAGTAGAATGATGATTTAGATTCTATCGCAATTCTAAAATGAGAAGAAATCGGATCCGTTACTTCATGAGTCATTTGAAATTCTCAAAAATGTACAGATTACATCCATCATCACTGTACTGCAGCCGTCGGAACAGTCTGTGCTCTGACGATTTATGTTTCACAGAAGTTATTGAATAATATATGTATATACCAGTTACAGCTATATATATTTGCAATTCCCATTACGGCAGTTGGTGCAACCATCAATAGAGCACTGTAGCCGTTGGATTAGTTTGTTCGGTGACGGTTTAAGTTTTACAGCATTTCTAGAATCACCAGTGTATATATCAGTGATGGCAAGAGAAATTAAAAATTCACGGTATGGTACTCAGCACTTCCTCAAATAGGCGGCAGTAGCATTTGGATTAATGTCATCGTGTTGATTTACATACTATTGAAATTCAGGAATGACAAGGGGCTGACCCACTATCGCTAGAAGCAATAACACTTGACGAAAGAGTACTGAGT
>NW_016957526.1:0-861 GCF_001483705.2 Eufriesea mexicana
CAATGAAATTGAACTTTCCAGTCTGATTCTATTGCGCTGCAATGGCTATTGATCGCCAATAGATTCTTGCCTCCTTATTTATGCGTGAACGATGCACACCATGATATTAGTCAAAAATGTCAGTAAATCCGAACTTTCCATTCAGATTCTGCTGCATTGCAATGGCAACTACAGGCCAAAAGTCTCTTTCCTCCTTATTTAAGCATGAAAGCTTGCTCACCACGATATTAGTCGAAAATGTCAATAAGATTGAACTTTCCAGTCAGAATCTATTGCATTGAAATGACTATAGCACGCCAATAAAATTTTTCCTCCATATTTATGCGAGAAAGTTTACTCATCACGATATTAGTCGTAAATGTCAATGAAATTGAACTTTCCAGTCTGATTCTCTTGCAATGACATGGCTGTAGCATGCCAATGGAATATATCCTCCTGAATTTATGCGAGAAAACTTGTACACCACGATATTAGTCGAATATGTCAATAAAATTGAAATTTCCAGTCCGGTTCTATTGCATTGCAATGACAATAGCCCGCCAATACAATCTTTCCTCCATATTTATGCGAGAAAGTTTACTCACAACGATATTAGTCGAAAATATCAATGAAATAGTACTTTCATGTCAGATTCCATTACATTGCAGAGTCTATGGCACGGCAATAGTATCTCTCCTGCGTGTTTATTCGTGAAAGTCTGTTCACCACGATATTAGTCGAACATGTCATTAAAATTGAACTTTCCAGTCAGAATCTATTGCGCTGCAATGGCTAAAACAAGTCAATAGTATTCTTCCCCCTTATATTTTGATGAATGTTTGCACACCACGATATTAGTCGAATATGTCAATAAAATTGAAA
>NW_016957527.1:0-748 GCF_001483705.2 Eufriesea mexicana
TCTGGCCGGAAAGTTCAATTTTATTGACATTTTCGTCTAATATCGTGGTGAGCTAGCTTCCTTCCCTAAGTAAGGAGGAAAGATCCTTACGGAGCGCTATAGCCATTGCAATTTTGTAGCATATGGCTGGAAAATTCAATTGTATTGACATTTTCGGCTAATACCGTGGTGAGCCAACTTTCTTGCATAAACAAGGAGGAAGGATTATATTGGCAAGCTATAACCATTGCAATGCTGTAGAATCATGCTGGAAAATTCAATTTTATTGACATTTTCGACTAATAGCGTGGTGAGCCAACTTCTTTGCATAAATAGGGACGAAAGAACCTTTTGTCCTGCTGTAGCCATTGCAATGCCGCAGAATCGGGCTGGAAAGTTCAACTTTATTGTATTTTCGACTAATATCGTGGTGAGCAAGCTTCCTTGCATAAGTATGGAGGAAAGATCCTTTTGGCGTGCTGTAGCCTTTCCAATGCTGCAGAATCGGGCTGGAAAGTACAATTTTATTGATAGTTTCGACCAATATCGTGGTGAGCTAACTTCCTTCCCTAAGTAAGGAGGAAAGATCCTTGCGGAGCGCTATTGCCATCGCAATGCAGTAGAATCTGCCAGGAAAATTCTATTTAATGACATTTTTTCTAGTAACGTATAGTGCTACCTTTCTTGCATTAATAAGGAGGAAAGATTATATTGGCAAGTTATAACCATTGCAATGCTATAGAATCTGGCTGGAAAGTGCAATTTTATT
>NW_016957527.1:1731-2506 GCF_001483705.2 Eufriesea mexicana
TATGGTGGTGAGCTAACTTTCTTCCATAGATCAGGAGGAAAGATTCTGTTGGCATGATATAGGCATTGCAATAATATAGAATCTTGCTGGAAAATTCAATTTTATTGACACTTTCGTCTAATATCGTGGTTAGTTAACTTTCTTGCATAAATCAGGAGGAAAGATCCTATTGGCGTGATATTGCCATTGCAGTGCTATGGAATCTGGAAGGAAAATTCAATTTTTTAGACATTTTCGACTAATATCGTGGTGAGCTAGCATCATTGCATAAGTATGGAGGAAAGATCCATTTGGCGTGCTGTAACCATTGCAATGATATGGAATGTGCCCGGCAGTTTCGATTTTATCGACATTTTCAACTAATATGGTGGTGAGCTACCTCTCTTGCGTAAATAAGGCGGAAAGATTCTATTGGCGTGGTATTGGCATTGCAGTGCCGAAGAATCTGGCTGGAAAAATCAATTTTATTGACATTCACGACTAATATGGTGGTGAGCTAACTTTCATCCATAAATCAGGAGGAAAGATTCTGTTGGCATGCTATAGGCCTTGCAATGCTATAGAATCTTGCTGAAAAATTCAATTTTATTGACATTTTCTACTTATATCATGGTGAGATATCTTTCCTGCATAAACATGGAAGAAAGATTCAACTGGCGAGCTATAGCCACTGAAATGCTATAGAATCTGGATGGAACATTCAATTTTATTCACATTTACGACTAATATGGTGGTGAGCTAACTTTCTTCCATAAATCAGGAGGAAAGAATCTGT
>NW_016957528.1:0-372 GCF_001483705.2 Eufriesea mexicana
CCAGGCCTGACCTGACCCGACCTGACCTGAACTGACCTGACCTAACATCAACTAACTGACCTGGCCTGACCTGACCTGATATGACATGACCTGACCTGACCGGACCTGATCAAACCTAGCCTAATCTGCCCAAACCTAACCTAACCTAACCTAACCTAACATATCCTAGGCAAACATACCGAAGCTTTAGCAAACCTAACATAACCAAACCCAATCCACCCAAAATTTTCCTATCCTAACATAACGAAACCCAACCTAACATGACCTAACCTAACCTAACTTAACCTAGCTGACCTAGCTTAACCAAACCTAATATAACATAACCTGACCTGACCTAACCTGACCTGTCCTGACCTGACCTGACTTGACCTG
>NW_016957529.1:0-540 GCF_001483705.2 Eufriesea mexicana
TCCAGTCAGATTGTATAGCATTGCAAAGGCTATAGCATGCCAATAAAACATTTCCTCCTTATGTATGCAACAAAATTGGCCCACCGCGATATTAGTCGAGAATGTCAATAAAATTGAATTTTCCCGTCAGATTCTATAGAATCGGAATGGCTATAGCGTGCCAACAGAATCTTTCATCCTTATTTATGCAACAAAATTAGCTCACCACGATATTATTCGAAAATGTCAATAAAATTGAATAAGTCAGATTCAATTGCTTTGCATTGGCTAAAGCATGCCAATAGGACCTTTCCTCCTTATTTATGCAACAAAATTAGCTCACCATTGTATTAGTCGAAAATGTCAATATAATTGAATTTTCCTGTCAGATTCTATTGCATTGCAATCGCTATAGCATGCCAATACAATCCTACCGCCATATTTATGCTACAGAATCAGCTCACCACGATGTCAGTCGAATATGTCAATAAAATTGAATTTTCCTGTCAGATTCTGTAGCACTGCAATGGCTATAGCATGCCCATAAAATCTTTCCTCCTT
>NW_016957529.1:699-1604 GCF_001483705.2 Eufriesea mexicana
ATGTCAATAAAATTGAATTTTCCAGTCAAATTCTATAGCATTGCAATGGCTATAGCATGCCAATAGAATCTTTCCTCCTTATTTATGCAACAAAATTAGCTCACCATGATATTAGTCGAGTATGTCAATAAAATTGAATTTTCCAGTCAGATTCTATATCATTGCAATGGCTATTGCATGCCAATAGAATCTTTCATCCTTATTTATGCAACAAAACTAGCTCACCTCGATAATAGCCGAAAATGTTCATGAAATTGAATTCTCCAGTCAGATTGTATAGCATTGCAAAGGCTATAGCATGCCAATAAAACATTTCCTCCTTATGTATGCAACAAAATTGGCCCACCGCGATATTAGTCGAGAATGTCAATAAAATTGAATTTTCCCGTCAGATTCTATAGAATTGGCATGGCTATAGCATGCCAACAGAATCCTTCCTCCTTATTTATGCAACAAAATTAGCTCACCACGATATTATTCGAAAATGTCAATAAAATTGAATTTTCAGTCAGATTCAATTGCTTTGCATTGGCTAAAGCATGCCAATAGGACCTTTCCTCCTTATTTATGCAACAAAATTAGCTCACCATTGTATTAGTCGAAAATGTCAATATAATTGAATTTTCCTGTCAGATTCTATTGCATTGCAATCGCTATAGCATGCCAATACAATCCTACCGCCATATTTATGCTACAGAATCAGCTCACCACGATGTCAGTCGAATATGTCAATAAAATTGAATTTTCCTGTCAGATTCTGTAGCACTGCAATGGCTATAGCATGCCCATAAAATCTTTCCTCCTTGTTTATGCAACAAAATTAGCTTACCACGATATATGTTGAAAATGGCAATAAAATTGAATTTTTATGTCAGATTCTATAGTATTGCAATGGCTATTGCATG